>NC_136261.1:377500318-377560318 GCF_964187855.1 Myxine glutinosa | reverse complement strand
GGGGAAGAAGATGGGAGGAGGTATGGGAAAGGTCCTAAACTCACTACTGATGCCATATAATCACATTCTGGTGCAACGAAGAGTCATAATTAATGGAAACGAGGCCTTAACTGACATAGATTAAGAATAACTAGGAAGATGTCCGAAAGTTGTCTACGTGTGGTGCGGTGGACCTGGGCACGACATTTAATGGGGGAATAAGGGGAAGGTCGGCTCTACTGATTGTTGTTTACATGCAATGGGACTAGGGAATGGGGGATTGGGGAAAGTTGGGGAGTATTGGAGAAAATAGGGGAATATTTACAAGCGGATATGGAGGCCAAATTCCATATTCGCAACATTGCACCCTTCTCTACCCTCGGGGCGTCCCGACCCGATAAATTTTTACCTACTTTAGTGTGGCACGCAATGTAGTTCCCTCTACTATTAACTCTACCCTGAGTGCGACAGTTTTACAGATATTCACAAATGAGTAAATATGTCCCCCTGCGACGTTGCACCCTTCTCCTCACAGAAACACACCCACAGGATAACCGAATCCGGAAAGAATTCTCAAACTACACATACAGCCGGTAGGGAGCATTATTTACACGACTACGCTGCTATTTACACTACGATCCAGGACCTGTCTTTGGAGGAACACATGCAGATGTTATGCATAGAGAGAGCGCGCTTGCCAGCATCGATACACCAACCCACGAGTGCTCTGTGGCCGACGGCCTTTAATAACGTGCAGAGCACCCTTCCCGAGCATCAACAGCACCACCCCACCACCAATCGGTGCAGTCACCATTGTTCATTGGAATAAAAATAAATTCGACAACCCCTAACCCTGCAGGTGTCTCTTGCTCTTCTTGTGGTGCACTTGGTGGTGTTAATTAACAGTGGTTCACCTTTATGGCATAGGTGCCACGTTGACCCATAGGTCCATCCCCGGGTGGTGCTTGGCCGCAAACGAACTGCGGTCCATTGTGGGTGGCCACAAACATTGCGGTCCATATGGTGTATCGATCCCGGCAGCAAACAGCGAAAGTGCAGGCCCACAACTGCGCAGCCAGCACCTCTCTCTCCTCTCTCTCTACCCCAAAGCCAGATCCTCGGAGGTGGGAGACAAAAGAAGCAGACAAGTGAGTAAGGTGGTAAGGGCGCAAAAGTGCACACAATGTAAGGTGATGCACACTGGGGGCACATGGGAACCAGGTGAGACAGGTACGTTCCTATCGTACGCCCCCCCCCCCCCCCCCCACCAGGTAACCTACATGGCCCCTCCCTTACCCCTTACTGTATCCACACAACACAACACTACCCATAAACATCTACTTTACAAATCAACAAACATCCCTACTGTCTTCCCCGTTCCTCCCATATACCAAATTCGTCTTCTCTCCCTCCTAACCAATCAAATTTGCCATTTTCAACTCTCATCAAAATTTGCCATCTCCAACTCAACATCAAAATTTGCCATCACCAATTCATCATCAGTCCCTCCTAGGGAGGGAGAGATGGAATCACCCCAATGTCTCATCCACGTCGTGATGCGTCTCACAAATCCAACAGCAATTCTCATTTCTGCAACACAAACAAAGAAAACACAGGTGTGGAGTCATCATCATCACCACAGGTAAGTGGCTGCGTATGGTGCGACAGGTTCATCAATCCTAACTATCGCCTAAATGACTTTAACAACTTTACACTACCCGGGGTCTTTCTCCGGCCAAACCATTGGCCCTCTTACACTATGGGTTCTAAAAACCAATTCCCATTGGCCAAACTGTGGTGCTTTTCAATTTGGGGTCTCACTCCCCCGATTCATCTCCCGGTGCCCTCGCACAATTTCTGGGCTGTGGCGTGTACCTCTCCCAGTGGGTCTACCCACCTGCACACCTCCACCACTGCGGTTGCCTCCGAGCTTACCTGCTCCTTACCCTAACCTAACTACCTGGGGAAGGCCCTCTGGCACTCTCCCCACTCGGTGCCCTCTCTGGCACTGGGCTACCCGGGTCCATCCTCCGGATCCTCGGGCCCCATCCACAACTCTACCGGCTCCCAGAGCCCACCTGCGGCCTCACCTGGCCGACATCCTCACAGTGGTGGAGTGCTCAACCAACTACACACACTAACAGGCTACACGCCCAGCCATTTCCACAACACTAATGCACCCATTCACAACACCATTCTGCCACCGCACCACAAATGCCAATATCCAACCACAACTTACCTATACCCTCTACCTAACACTTACACTACCCGCCCCGGGTACTCGTGAAAGGGGTCCAGTCTTCCCCCATCCACACCTTCGCACCATGCACACCACTCCGTACCACTCACTCCAACTCTCTCCACACACCTGTACTTGCACACCTGTGCTCTCACACCTGGTGCCACCTGCACCCTTCTCTCCCCAAGCGCATTCGCGCTGATCCACAACACTCATTACTCACACACTGCTCCACACACCTGTCCAGTTGCACACCTGTGCAATCACACCTGTTCAATTCTCACAAACACGGCATCATCTCAGCTAACTACTCCCCTCTGAACTTGCGCTTCCCAGTCGTCCCTTTAAACTATTGCGCTCCCTCGTCATTATCATCCATACTAATCTACCTGCGTCCCCACTACAGGTATTAGTCACTAACTAAACTTAACGTTACCTACTGTCATCTTCGCTAGATCCCTACACACAATATCCTAACCCACCCGGGCTAGTTTTCACTGCCATACACCCCATAAGCTATTGCTCCTTTGCCCCCCACCTGTGAGGGATGGTGGATTTGCCATCCCACCACATCGGGGGTCTCTCACTACCAATTTTGCACATCAAATTTCAACAAATCAAAAATTTGGCCAATCACTGCCCATCATCTGCCAATCACTACTGCCAATCCTTTGCCAATCATCAAATTTTGTTTTTCTCTAATTTTGGGTCCAAAACACTAACCTCATCACCCAGTCTACTCACTAATACCTCTCGGTGCGCCAATCCCTGTCCAAAGCCCGGTTTCGTAAAGCCAAGCAATGGATGCTGGTTGTTTTGTGCCAGCGGCTGGATGCGTCCAGCACTCGGTGCAGGGAAGGAGGTTTACCCGGGCCGAGATCCCACGCACCATCTCGGCACGGAGCCATCCAATGTCCCGATCTCGACCTGCCGGCACGTCTCAACAAAACGTGGTCGCCATAACGACCCTTCCTATCGGGCTGCCAGCTCCGCCTAGTGGAGCCTGGACGCGGCCGTTCAAAGCGAGGCCCGGCACGCACCGAGGGCCTGCTTCGGCTAAAAGTCGCTCTAACCTCTAACCCGTGTAACGTCGATGCTTCACCTGGACGCTTACACCCCGCAGCCCGTTCCTTGCTCACACATCCAGCTGTGCCCATGCTCCTCGTACCCTTCCTTACACACCCAGGTACACCCATTCCACTCACAGCCTTGGTCACACACCTGACCACCGAACACTTTGGCACACATCCGTTGGTAGCACACCACACCAACACACCTCTTCGCGCCCCCTCCTCTGTCACCTCCTCTGTGACAATCACAGGTGTGCCCTCATTCGCACACCCATCCACGTGCCTCACCACCAACTCCAGCGTGCATTCCCACTCACGCTCTACCATTCCAGGTGTGCATCCTTCCATCCCAGGTGTACATCCTCGCTCACCTGTCACAACCAACTCACGCTCCTTGTCACTCTCACTACTCTCACTACTCTCACCTCCACTCGTGACAACGCACTCACCCTTACTCTTGACAGCACACTCTTTCTCCATGCACCTGTCCGTCACACACCTTTCTCGCGCACACTCTCCCGTTACACCCTCTGTAACACTCACCACAGGTGGACACTCTTCCTTACTTCTGACAGCGCACTCTTTCCTCATGCACCTGTCGGTCACACACCTTTCTCGCGCACACTCTCCCGTTACACCCTCTGTAACACTCACCACAGGTGGACACTCTTCCTTACTTCTGACAGCGCACTCTTTCCTCATGCACCTGTCGGTCACACACCTTTCTCGCGCACACTCTCCCGTCACACCCTCTGCAACACTCACCACACCGCGCTTCCACGTGCTCCCTCGCACACACGCTACGACCGACTCACTCTCGCCAGCACACTCACTCCTTGGCACGCACTTTTTCCTCACACACCCCAGAGTCGGATTTTCTCGCACAACTCCTTCTTCGCACACCAGATCTGTCGCACACTTCACCAACGGCCTCTCACGAACACCCGGGTCTATCTCGACCCCCAAGCCTCTTAAATCACCTGGCGCATCATACGCACGACCATATTGGTCACCACTTACACCGGGTCCTCTTCCTCTTCGCTTCTCCTCCATCACCTGCGAATCCCTCATCCGGTTAATGAGCACATCATCACGATCCAAACACAGACTTTGGACCAATTCTTTTATCTCCTCTTTTATCTCTTTGTTATCCCCTCTCCGTCGCTTCTTAATTTCGCTCATCCCTTCTTCCACTTCTTCTAATTTGTGCTTCACCTCTTTTATTCCCCGGTACGTCTCCTCAAGCTCATCCTCCAAGGCTACCTTGACCGTTTCCATGTGCGTCCTCACCTGCCGGTCCTTCGTCTCCATTACCTCTATCACCTCGTCCAACCTCGTTGTCAGTCCCTCACGTACCATCTGACATTCCCTCTTTGTCGCTATCAAGTCGTCTTTTAGTTCTTTCTGTGTCGCTTTTAACCCTCCTATTACCGCAGTGTTCCTTTGAACCTGCTCCACTAACTCCGTTTGTCCCACCGTCAGCTGCTCCACCTCCTGCGTCAGGTCCTCTATGCCCCCTTGTAACTTTACAGTCCCCTTTCTCACCTCCTTCTCCATGTGCTCCTTACAGTGCCTCACCTCCTCGCGCACTCCTCCGACCTCCTCACTCACTCCTCTTCTGATCTCCTCTCCCATCACTTGCATCTCCTGCCCAGATGCCACCCTCATCTGCTCCATTTCCTCCCTGTGAGCATCCAGTTTGGTTTCTACCCCCATTCTGACCCCCTCTATCTGCTGCCCCATTTGGTTAACTTCCCTTTCCGCTTGGTCCCTCATGTCCCTCAATTTGCCTTCCATACTGTTTTCTAACCCCTCTAACCCATTTTTCACTCCCTCTATCTGATTCTCCTGGGCAGCCATTCTATTTTCTACCCCCTCTAACCCATGTTTCACCTCTTTTATCCCGTTGTCTAACCCCTCAAAATTATTGTCTAACTTCCCAATTTTCTTGTCTAACTCCTCAAAATTATTGTCTAACTTCCCAATTTTCTTGTCTAACTCCTCAAAATTATTGTCTAACTTCCCAATTTTCTTGTCTAACTCCTCAAAATTATTGTCTAACTTCTCACCGGTACCCCTCATTTGGCCCTCTAATCGCCCACTATCAACCCTCATTTGCTCACTCTGAGCATCCATCCGGTTCCCCATTACCCCCATTTGGTTTTCCAATCGCTCACTATTCTTTTCCATAAGGGCCGTCATTTGTATAAAAAAAAGTTCCAATCTTCCCAGCGGCGCTACTTCGGTCGCGGGCACGGTGACCAGCGAGGCGCCTTTTTGCGCGCCCGAAGCATCGTGCGCGAGAGCGCCATTTTGTGCACCTGCTACCCCCGCTGTTTCGCTCTCCTCATGTCCCTCATGTCCCTCAATTTGGTCCTGGACCGACCCTGCCTCACTCTCCCCTACCGGACCCCAGCCGTCTTGATCCGCCATAGCGCGACTTTCAAAATTCGGTTTTTATTTTTTATTTTCGTAAAACAAATTCAAATTTCGGCCGTTATAATTTCGCGCGGGAAACGCGCTCCAAATCGATTCTAACTGTTACAAATTTGGGCCTAATAAATTTAGTCCCGGGTTCGAATTCCACTCCTCGACACCAATTGTTACAGACGTGGCTTGGATGTTATTTACCGAGCGGTTTTATGGTATGACCACGTCTGCACAAGTTACCCGATTGTGCCCGAACGTTGACTAGTCACGCGATGCTGGCTCAATAAGAAAAAGAAGACACCCGGCTGGATTACAATAACACAATACGACACCAATGTTTCGATTCTCAAGTATATTCGTACGGAAAAGGTTAGATTACAGGGGCTAGAGGTATATTACAGGAAGACAGGCACTTAGACACACTCTTATATTAACCCCGGACAGACGACAGACAAACGGGACAACGGCTGACTCACACGGGGGTTTGATGGCTAGGAAAGGCAGGATCGATGGCTCCAGGTCCTCCTGGGCTCGGGGCAGGGTACAGTACGGTCCAGTCCGGTCCAAAGATGCAGGGAGGTATCGTCGCGCTGGGGGTGGCGGTGGCTTCTCTCTCCAAGCTGAGGCGCATCTCACGTCACATCCGGCGCGGGGCCGCGTATATCCGGCGGGGAGTGACACGCCCTCGGCTCGTTAGCTCCGCCCCAGATGGAATCGGCACGTTGCTTCTCATTGGGTGCGTGGGGGGGGTTACTGGCTCCGCCCCTGACGAGGAGCTGACAGCCAGCCCCTTCGGGGTAACGCCGTGGAGCGCATGGTCATGGCGGGTAACCGAGCCGGTGTGAGGACGCACACTCCCCGCCCCTCTGTTGTTGTAGTCGTAGTTGTAGTTGTAATTGTTGTTGTAGTTGTTGTTATTGTTGTTGTTTGGGGAAGAAGATGGGAGGAGGTATGGGAAAGGTCCTAAACTCACTACTGATGCCATATAATCACATTCTGGTGCAACGAAGAGTCATAATTAATGGAAACGAGGCCTTAACTGACATAGATTAAGAATAACTAGGAAGATGTCCGAAAGTTGTCTACGTGTGGTGCGGTGGACCTGGGCACGACATTTAATGGGGGAATAAGGGGAAGGTCGGCTCTACTGATTGTTGTTTACATGCAATGGGACTAGGGAATGGGGGATTGGGGAAAGTTGGGGAGTATTGGAGAAAATAGGGGAATATTTACAAGCGGATATGGAGGCCAAATTCCATATTCGCAACATTGCACCCTTCTCTACCCTCGGGGCGTCCCGACCCGATAAATTTTTACCTACTTTAGTGTGGCACGCAATGTAGTTCCCTCTACTATTAACTCTACCCTGAGTGCGACAGTTTTACAGATATTCACAAATGAGTAAATATGTCCCCCTGCGACGTTGCACCCTTCTCCTCACAGAAACACACCCACAGGATAACCGAATCCGGAAAGAATTCTCAAACTACACATACAGCCGGTAGGGAGCATTATTTACACGACTACGCTGCTATTTACACTACGATCCAGGACCTGTCTTTGGAGGAACACATGCAGATGTTATGCATAGAGAGAGCGCGCTTGCCAGCATCGATACACCAACCCACGAGTGCTCTGTGGCCGACGGCCTTTAATAACGTGCAGAGCACCCTTCCCGAGCATCAACAGCACCACCCCACCACCAATCGGTGCAGTCACCATTGTTCATTGGAATAAAAATAAATTCGACAACCCCTAACCCTGCAGGTGTCTCTTGCTCTTCTTGTGGTGCACTTGGTGGTGTTAATTAACAGTGGTTCACCTTTATGGCATAGGTGCCACGTTGACCCATAGGTCCATCCCCGGGTGGTGCTTGGCCGCAAACGAACTGCGGTCCATTGTGGGTGGCCACAAACATTGCGGTCCATATGGTGTATCGATCCCGGCAGCAAACAGCGAAAGTGCAGGCCCACAACTGCGCAGCCAGCACCTCTCTCTCCTCTCTCTCTACCCCAAAGCCAGATCCTCGGAGGTGGGAGACAAAAGAAGCAGACAAGTGAGTAAGGTGGTAAGGGCGCAAAAGTGCACACAATGTAAGGTGATGCACACTGGGGGCACATGGGAACCAGGTGAGACAGGTACGTTCCTATCGTACGCCCCCCCCCCCCCCACCAGGTAACCTACATGGCCCCTCCCTTACCCCTTACTGTATCCACACAACACAACACTACCCATAAACATCTACTTTACAAATCAACAAACATCCCTACTGTCTTCCCCGTTCCTCCCATATACCAAATTCGTCTTCTCTCCCTCCTAACCAATCAAATTTGCCATTTTCAACTCTCATCAAAATTTGCCATCTCCAACTCAACATCAAAATTTGCCATCACCAATTCATCATCAGTCCCTCCTAGGGAGGGAGAGATGGAATCACCCCAATGTCTCATCCACGTCGTGATGCGTCTCACAAATCCAACAGCAATTCTCATTTCTGCAACACAAACAAAGAAAACACAGGTGTGGAGTCATCATCATCACCACAGGTAAGTGGCTGCGTATGGTGCGACAGGTTCATCAATCCTAACTATCGCCTAAATGACTTTAACAACTTTACACTACCCGGGGTCTTTCTCCGGCCAAACCATTGGCCCTCTTACACTATGGGTTCTAAAAACCAATTCCCATTGGCCAAACTGTGGTGCTTTTCAATTTGGGGTCTCACTCCCCCGATTCATCTCCCGGTGCCCTCGCACAATTTCTGGGCTGTGGCGTGTACCTCTCCCAGTGGGTCTACCCACCTGCACACCTCCACCACTGCGGTTGCCTCCGAGCTTACCTGCTCCTTACCCTAACCTAACTACCTGGGGAAGGCCCTCTGGCACTCTCCCCACTCGGTGCCCTCTCTGGCACTGGGCTACCCGGGTCCATCCTCCGGATCCTCGGGCCCCATCCACAACTCTACCGGCTCCCAGAGCCCACCTGCGGCCTCACCTGGCCGACATCCTCACAGTGGTGGAGTGCTCAACCAACTACACACACTAACAGGCTACACGCCCAGCCATTTCCACAACACTAATGCACCCATTCACAACACCATTCTGCCACCGCACCACAAATGCCAATATCCAACCACAACTTACCTATACCCTCTACCTAACACTTACACTACCCGCCCCGGGTACTCGTGAAAGGGGTCCAGTCTTCCCCCATCCACACCTTCGCACCATGCACACCACTCCGTACCACTCACTCCAACTCTCTCCACACACCTGTACTTGCACACCTGTGCTCTCACACCTGGTGCCACCTGCACCCTTCTCTCCCCAAGCGCATTCGCGCTGATCCACAACACTCATTACTCACACACTGCTCCACACACCTGTCCAGTTGCACACCTGTGCAATCACACCTGTTCAATTCTCACAAACACGGCATCATCTCAGCTAACTACTCCCCTCTGAACTTGCGCTTCCCAGTCGTCCCTTTAAACTATTGCGCTCCCTCGTCATTATCATCCATACTAATCTACCTGCGTCCCCACTACAGGTATTAGTCACTAACTAAACTTAACGTTACCTACTGTCATCTTCGCTAGATCCCTACACACAATATCCTAACCCACCCGGGCTAGTTTTCACTGCCATACACCCCATAAGCTATTGCTCCTTTGCCCCCCACCTGTGAGGGATGGTGGATTTGCCATCCCACCACATCGGGGGTCTCTCACTACCAATTTTGCACATCAAATTTCAACAAATCAAAAATTTGGCCAATCACTGCCCATCATCTGCCAATCACTACTGCCAATCCTTTGCCAATCATCAAATTTTGTTTTTCTCTAATTTTGGGTCCAAAACACTAACCTCATCACCCAGTCTACTCACTAATACCTCTCGGTGCGCCAATCCCTGTCCAAAGCCCGGTTTCGTAAAGCCAAGCAATGGATGCTGGTTGTTTTGTGCCAGCGGCTGGATGCGTCCAGCACTCGGTGCAGGGAAGGAGGTTTACCCGGGCCGAGATCCCACGCACCATCTCGGCACGGAGCCATCCAATGTCCCGATCTCGACCTGCCGGCACGTCTCAACAAAACGTGGTCGCCATAACGACCCTTCCTATCGGGCTGCCAGCTCCGCCTAGTGGAGCCTGGACGCGGCCGTTCAAAGCGAGGCCCGGCACGCACCGAGGGCCTGCTTCGGCTAAAAGTCGCTCTAACCTCTAACCCGTGTAACGTCGATGCTTCACCTGGACGCTTACACCCCGCAGCCCGTTCCTTGCTCACACATCCAGCTGTGCCCATGCTCCTCGTACCCTTCCTTACACACCCAGGTACACCCATTCCACTCACAGCCTTGGTCACACACCTGACCACCGAACACTTTGGCACACATCCGTTGGTAGCACACCACACCAACACACCTCTTCGCGCCCCCTCCTCTGTCACCTCCTCTGTGACAATCACAGGTGTGCCCTCATTCGCACACCCATCCACGTGCCTCACCACCAACTCCAGCGTGCATTCCCACTCACGCTCTACCATTCCAGGTGTGCATCCTTCCATCCCAGGTGTACATCCTCGCTCACCTGTCACAACCAACTCACGCTCCTTGTCACTCTCACTACTCTCACTACTCTCACCTCCACTCGTGACAACGCACTCACCCTTACTCTTGACAGCACACTCTTTCTCCATGCACCTGTCCGTCACACACCTTTCTCGCGCACACTCTCCCGTTACACCCTCTGTAACACTCACCACAGGTGGACACTCTTCCTTACTTCTGACAGCGCACTCTTTCCTCATGCACCTGTCGGTCACACACCTTTCTCGCGCACACTCTCCCGTTACACCCTCTGTAACACTCACCACAGGTGGACACTCTTCCTTACTTCTGACAGCGCACTCTTTCCTCATGCACCTGTCGGTCACACACCTTTCTCGCGCACACTCTCCCGTCACACCCTCTGCAACACTCACCACACCGCGCTTCCACGTGCTCCCTCGCACACACGCTACGACCGACTCACTCTCGCCAGCACACTCACTCCTTGGCACGCACTTTTTCCTCACACACCCCAGAGTCGGATTTTCTCGCACACCTCCTTTTTCGCACACCAGATCTGTCGCACACTTCACCAACGGCCTCTCACGAACACCCTGGTCTATCTCGACCCCCAAGCCTCTTAAATCACCTGGCGCATCATACGCACGACCATATTGGTCACCACTTACACCGGGTCCTCTTCCTCTTCGCTTCTCCTCCATCACCTGCGAATCCCTCATCCGGTTAATGAGCACATCATCACGATCCAAACACAGACTTTGGACCAATTCTTTTATCTCCTCTTTTATCTCTTTGTTATCCCCTCTCCGTCGCTTCTTAATTTCGCTCATCCCTTCTTCCACTTCTTCTAATTTGTGCTTCACCTCTTTTATTCCCCGGTACGTCTCCTCAAGCTCATCCTCCAAGGCTACCTTGACCGTTTCCATGTGCGTCCTCACCTGCCGGTCCTTCGTCTCCATTACCTCTATCACCTCGTCCAACCTCGTTGTCAGTCCCTCACGTACCATCTGACATTCCCTCTTTGTCGCTATCAAGTCGTCTTTTAGTTCTTTCTGTGTCGCTTTTAACCCTCCTATTACCGCAGTGTTCCTTTGAACCTGCTCCACTAACTCCGTTTGTCCCACCGTCAGCTGCTCCACCTCCTGCGTCAGGTCCTCTATGCCCCCTTGTAACTTTACAGTCCCCTTTCTCACCTCCTTCTCCATGTGCTCCTTACAGTGCCTCACCTCCTCGCGCACTCCTCCGACCTCCTCACTCACTCCTCTTCTGATCGCCTCTCCCATCACTTGCATCTCCTGCCCAGATGCCACCCTCATCTGCTCCATTTCCTCCCTGTGAGCATCCAGTTTGGTTTCTACCCCCATTCTGACCCCCTCTATCTGCTGCCCCATTTGGTTAACTTCCCTTTCCGCTTGGTCCCTCATGTCCCTCAATTTGCCTTCCATACTGTTTTCTAACCCCTCTAACCCATTTTTCACTCCCTCTATCTGATTCTCCTGGGCAGCCATTCTATTTTCTACCCCCTCTAACCCATGTTTCACCTCTTTTATCCCGTTGTCTAACCCCTCAAAATTATTGTCTAACTTCCCAATTTTCTTGTCTAACTCCTCAAAATTATTGTCTAACTTCCCAATTTTCTTGTCTAACTCCTCAAAATTATTGTCTAACTTCCCAATTTTCTTGTCTAACTCCTCAAAATTATTGTCTAACTTCTCACCGGTACCCCTCATTTGGCCCTCTAATCGCCCACTATCAACCCTCATTTGCTCACTCTGAGCATCCATCCGGTTCCCCATTACCCCCATTTGGTTTTCCAATCGCTCACTATTCTTTTCCATAAGGGCCGTCATTTGTATAAAAAAAAGTTCCAATCTTCCCAGCGGCGCTACTTCGGTCGCGGGCACGGTGACCAGCGAGGCGCCTTTTTGCGCGCCCGAAGCATCGTGCGCGAGGGCGCCATTTTGTGCACCTGCTACCCCCGCTGTTTCGCTCTCCTCATGTCCCTCATGTCCCTCAATTTGGTCCTGGACCGACCCTGCCTCACTCTCCCCTACCGGACCCCAGCCGTCTTGATCCGCCATAGCGCGACTTTCAAAATTCGGTTTTTATTTTTTATTTTCGTAAAACAAATTCAAATTTCGGCCGTTATAATTTCGCGCGGGAAACGCGCTCCAAATCGATTCTAACTGTTACAAATTTGGGCCTAATAAATTTAGTCCCGGGTTCGAATTCCACTCCTCGACACCAATTGTTACAGACGTGGCTTGGATGTTATTTACCGAGCGGTTTTATGGTATGACCACGTCTGCACAAGTTACCCGATTGTGCCCGAACGTTGACTAGTCGCGCGATGCTGGCTCAATAAGAAAAAGAAGACACCCGGCTGGATTACAATAACACAATACGACACCAATGTTTCGATTCTCAAGTATATTCGTACGGAAAAGGTTAGATTACAGGGGCTAGAGGTATATTACAGGAAGACAGGCACTTAGACACACTCTTATATTAACCCCGGACAGACGACAGACAAACGGGACAACGGCTGACTCACACGGGGGTTTGATGGCTAGGAAAGGCAGGATCGATGGCTCCAGGTCCTCCTGGGCTCGGGGCAGGGTACAGTACGGTCCGGTCCGGTCCAAAGATGCGGGGAGGTATCGTCGCGCTGGGGGTGGCGGTGGCTTCTCTCTCCAAGCTGAGGCGCATCTCACGTCACATCCGGCGCGGGGCCGCGTATATCCGGCGGGGAGTGACACGCCCTCGGCTCGTTAGCTCCGCCCCAGATGGAATCGGCACGTTGCTTCTCATTGGGTGCGTGGGGGGGGTTACTGGCTCCGCCCCTGACGAGGAGCTGACAGCCAGCCCCTTCGGGGTAACGCCGTGGAGCGCATGGTCATGGCGGGTAACCGAGCCGGTGTGAGGACGCACACTCCCCGCCCCTCTGTTGTTGTAGTCGTAGTTGTAGTTGTAATTGTTGTTGTAGTTGTTGTTATTGTTGTTGTTTGGGGAAGAAGATGGGAGGAGGTATGGGAAAGGTCCTAAACTCACTACTGATGCCATATAATCACATTCTGGTGCAACGAAGAGTCATAATTAATGGAAACGAGGCCTTAACTGACATAGATTAAGAATAACTAGGAAGATGTCCGAAAGTTGTCTACGTGTGGTGCGGTGGACCTGGGCACGACATTTAATGGGGGAATAAGGGGAAGGTCGGCTCTACTGATTGTTGTTTACATGCAATGGGACTAGGGAATGGGGGATTGGGGAAAGTTGGGGAGTATTGGAGAAAATAGGGGAATATTTACAAGCGGATATGGAGGCCAAATTCCATATTCGCAACAATATATATGTTTTGCCAATGTCGCGCCGTAAATCTTTTCCTTGTCGTTATGTTCCCTGAGATGGCTGAAAGTGGTCTGAGTTATATAAGTTATATATCATCTGAAAGGTAATTATCTGCTGGTCATTATAAATGGCATATATTTTAGATTTAGTGTTACCATTGGCCTCAAAAATCAAGTCGAACAGCTGTACCCCATGTTTCGTTGTGTCAAACTAACACTGACTAAAGATATTCAAACTAATATTTCAAATCCAGCCGCACTAGAATTGATTGACATTAATAACAAATGTCTGGACATTCTTCATAAAAATACCTTTCATTTGATACCAAATGTGTATTTTTGTCAATAAAAATCTATCAGATATGACACTTCAAACAGAATGCAGGTATGCCGACAATCGCGATAACTGCACGAAATGATCGCGTTGATAGACATTGTCAGTCATGGAAGGTGCTTTAATTGGAAAGTGAAATATCATTCAATTGCTCATTGTTACTTGACAATATATTATTAAGTCACACTTTACCTCGATTTAGTTACAGGAATACATGCATGTTGCAAATGAAGCAGCTTTGTCAACCACTCGCTACTATTGAGAAATTTACCATCCAAAATGTATGTTTCCAGGTGACGTATTCCGGCTGAAGTAACATCATGGAGCAAGCACCAAGAAAACGGAAATGCGACAGTGACCAGTCTCCTACCCCTGTGTGCATAGTTCACGTGGACGGTTTGAAATATGGTGAGCTGCATCTACTGTCTGAGCTGAAAGATGCCGAAATAAAATTGGCCAAGCTGCAGGAGGTCAAAGCAAGGCGGCTTGCACAGCCTCCGTCATCTAGCTATATAATGCAGGAAACATGCGACCTCATTCCTGATGTGATAGCAGAATACCATGGCATCCACTGGGAGTGTTGCAAGCGTTTCACAATGAACCTAGATAGACTCAAGCCTACTGCAAGTACATCACAAGCAACTGATACACCGCCGCAGCGCCGGCCCGCAGGAGCCGCAGGAGCTTAGGTGCCAAGGTCCTTTTCAAACCTGACTGTATATTCTGCAGTTCCGAGGGCCGGAAACGGGTGAAAGAACAAGGAAGCTGGACAACCCAGGGAATGAGTCAGTTTGAATTTGATGGGTGGAAGTCAGTACTGGAAATTGCTGAGAGAAAACAGGATGAAAAACTTCTAACAAGGATCAGGGGTCATGATCTCTTTGCTTGCGAAGCGAAATATCACAAGAATTGCCGCCAGAAGTATATGCAGAAGGCAGAGAAATGGCAAAGTACGGACGACAAAGCACGGCAGCATCAGCTAGAACTAGAAGAAGTTCACAAGAAAACTTTTGAAGTAGTTTGTGATGTTGTAGATAAGGAGGTGTTACATGGCCACAAGGTTGTGAAACTATCAGACTTCAGAGCATTGTATGTTGCTCAGCTAGAAAGCAGCAATCACGCCAATCCAGGTTATCGGAGCGAAAAACTGAAACACAAGCTTGAAATCCACGAGCCCTTCAGGAACCAGATGTCATTCTGCGACCTTGGAAAGTTTCAGTCCTACTTAGTATACAGCTCAGCTATTGATGTCAATATTGCCGTTAAGCATGCCTTTCAATTAGGATCAACAGATATGATCGAGAATGCAGGCACGCATTTGCGACAGTCCATTATGGATGCATGCTCTGAAGCACCCAATCTGAAATGGCCACCAAGTTCTTCTGATCTCACCAAAATGGATGATGTTTTACCATATGTACTCCAGAAGCTGCTGTCCTGCATCATCACTGGAAAAACAACTCCATCCTCAACTCGAAGCCACAGATTAGTTCAATCGATAGGCCAAGATATCTGCAGAGCTGCCACTAGAGGATCTTGGAAGCTACCGAAACACATGCTCATGTGTATGGCCCTACGACATCTGTACAGGAGTGAGAAACTCATAACCTTTCTGAACAGAATGGGACACTGTGAGAGCTATTCGTTCTCACTGGAATTGGAGACTGCTCTAGCTGAGGCAGTGATCCAGTCATCAACACAGCTATCCAACCAGATCATCAGATTACCACCATGGCGATCAGTGTTCCATTCAGAGTTCGATAACTTTGATTCCTTAGTGAATGACCTCACAGGTAAAGGTTCAGTTCATACCGCCCATGGAATCATGCTATAAGATGTCGAGGGTAATGGCGGTGGAAGTTGCCCAGATCTGCCACCTCAAATGAAGAGCAAATAACGATCTCTACATCTGATAGAATCTCTCACACTTCCTGACTGCTATGTCACCAAGAGGCAGAGTCCAAAACTTCAGATCAACCAGCTACATTATCCAGAGTCTACAGGAGCGATGGAAGCATCAGCTAAACTCCAGATGATATGGATCATGATGAGGATGATGATGGAAAACAAACAACAAGTCTCTGGCTGAGCAGGTTTCATCTCAGAGACGGGCAAGACTCCAACTAAGCTCACCACAATGGATTATTATCCAGTCGTCAACCAGCCTATTACTGAGTACAAAACTGTACAAGAATGCTTGCGTGTTGCAGAAGAGGCCACCAGAGAAGTTGGGCAGTCTTATGTCATTACGACATTTGATCTGGGGGTATGCATGAAGGCATACCCTCTGATATGGAACGCTCCTGAAAAATATGAAAGTCACATCATCCTTATTGGCACTTTTCATCTGGTATGCGCTTACATGAGGATGATCGGCAAGAAGATGGCTGGATCTGGGCTGGCAGATGTTTTTCTTGAATCAGGATTGATCAGTGGAGGCTCTCTAGCTGGGGTGATGTCCGGAAAGCATTACGACAGAGCCTTACATTGCCACAAAGTAATGTTGGAAAGCCTGGAACGACTGCTTGTGGAAGAGTACCTTAAAGATCAGAATGCTGATGCTCTCTTTTCTTCACTGTCTGCTGCATCAACTGAGAAGCTACACAATCTAGTAGAAAACCCCAGCCAAGTTACCTTGGATGCTGTGTCAGCAGACGATTTGATCGGCATGATCGTGAAAGGGTATGAAGACTTTAGACAGAGTGTAGCAACAGGGTGTCTGGGAAAGACTGCTCAACTTTGGTTGTCCTACATGGACCATGTCGGTCTGGTGCTTTCACTCCTAGAGGCGGTGAAAACGAACAACTTCCTGTTGTATGTGGAATCCGTTAGCCACATGACTTCCCTCTTCTTCAGCTTCGATGGACAGAACTATGCCAGGTATCTGTCATACTTCTCCATGTTCCTTGTCAACATAGAGAGCTCGCACCTTGGAGCTGCTTCTATGATCAAGAGAGGAGCGATCAGCGTTGCTCGATCCTTTATTCCTGGGAATCGCTGTGCAGTTGATAAAACTATGGAGGAGACCTTCATGAGGCATGCCAAGTCCCATGGTGGTGCTGGAACCAGTGCAGCAGGGATATCTGGCGTTCTCACCAACTTCCAAGCATATCAGAGATGGGTCTGAACAGCACATGCGAGTCTCTTTATGTTGATGCTACTTTCAGTATGGCTGGCATGGTGGACAGTGGAGAGGAAACCAGACATCGTGATGTACGTCCCACAGAAGTCAAGAAAGGGGAGCAGCTGGTAAAGGCAACCAAAGATGCCAGAGTCAGATCTGTTTCAATCCATTTGAAGTTGACACAAAGGACCAACTGTTGATTATATCATCAGGAAGTGCAGCATCCATTGCCGTTTCAGACGATGTCCTGAAGGCTGATGCCATTGGTGAAGAAGCACGTGTCAACTTCATCGAGAAGCGGCTGAAGTCTGGTCAGGACTTCTTCGAACCTGTGAAGCGACTGAAGCTCAAAACTTTGAATGACATGAACAAGACCATCAAAATGAAGACTACCAAAAATAAGATCATCCAATATAAGCAGCAGGGCAACGTAGCTTTTCACCTCTTTGTTAAGTCACAGAGCCTGGGATTGCAGCTGGACTTAAAAGAGTTGATGACCTACCCATTAACGGCAGTTCCTTACAGCATCGCCACAGCGGATGGCTATCTTGCCAAGACAGACAAGGCAAAAGCCTTCCAGTACCTAACCAAAGATTGTTCTGATGCTGACGTACCACCAGCATCAGAAACGCTGACTGTGTTTGATGGCAATGCATGCTTCTACTATCTGAAAGATGTACCTGGCAACTTCAGTCAGATCTGTTCCAAGGTATTTGACATGATCGGAAGACAGGAGATGTCGTGTTCAGTACGGATCAATACTTACCTGAGTCTGTGAAGTCCATGGAAAGGAGCTGTCGGGGATGTGGAGAAAAGCTTATTCTGAAAGGAGAAGCTACAAAGAGGCCACCAGACTGGAAGTTGTTCCTGTCAAATGATGACAACAAGATCCAATTCATCAAGCTAATGCTTAGGCTCTGGAGCAGTGACCAGTATGCAGCAAGGCTGCATGGAAGAAAGGTGATCTTCATATGCGAAGGGATTGCACACCTGCTGACATCAACAGATGGTCTGGAAATAGTTGTACAGGAGCTGCCAATGCTGAAGTCTTCACAAGAGGAAACTGACTCACGCGTGGTACTGTATGCTAATTATGCCACAAGCAGGGACTACCGGTACATCCGAGTGAAGAGCCCAGACTCAGATATTTTCTTCATCCTGTTACACCATGCTGCGTCCATAGGTGTAACTATGCTGTTTGATACAGGCACAGGGAACAAGCAGAGAATGATCAATGTCAGCACGTTAGCTGCTGAATTTGGCAAGGACAAATGCACGGCACTAATGGCTCTTCATGCATATACCGGCTGCGACAGCACAAGTGCATTCCGATGGATTGGCAAACTGAAACCAGTGAAAACTCTGCAGCGCCAACCGAAGTACATTCCCACGCTCAAGAAGTTAGGAGATACCTGGGATATACCTGATCATCTCATTGATGACCTGGACAGCTTCACATGCGCCATTTATGGTAGAGCATCGAAAGTCTCCAAGGTAGATGATCTGAGACTCATTCGAATTAATGAGTTGTGTGCTTGGGTGAATCGCCGTGTTCCATCAAGCACTGCAGATATGGGTAACCTGCCACCCTGTAAGAGGAGTTTTAGACAACACATTCGAAGGGCCAACTACCAAGTAGGAATTTGGAAGAGAGCTCACATTCCCGAGCCCACGATACCCAAGGCGAGCCAGGGCCACGGCTGGGAAGAAAAGGGGGGAAACCTCGATCCTATCTGGTATGAAGGGGATGCCCTCCCACGAGAGCTAGCCGACATAGCTCAGGACGCGCGAGACAGCACGAACAGTGATGATGATTCCGACACCGAAACCTTTGGTGACATGGAGTATGGACTAGAGGATGACGCTCATGAGAGTGAGAGTGATTTGGACGAATGACAACTTCTCTTCAATATGAAGCAACGTAGTTGAGAAACAGAATTGTACTGGCTTTTTTTACATTTTTGTTTTAAACCTTGTTTCACATTGCAAGGCGTCAGATTCACATGTCCCGGGTTTGATCCCGGCCTGAGTCTGGGAATTGTTTCAGCCATCGTTTCATTATCCCAGGAGGTCTCTTGGCCAGGATTAGCCTCATTGTACAAAACGGTGGTCTTAAGACCGAATTCACCTCACCTGTTTCACATTCCTATATCATTATGGAAAAAGATCTGCTTAATAACTGAAAGAGAGATTGTGCACAAAATGATATATATGTTTCATGATTCTCACAAGTATTGAGTGTGCTGATTTAAATGAGCATGACATATATAACTATTTCTCTGAAAGAAGTGAGGAGACTGAAGGAATTGATAACAATGTAATTGATAACAATGTAAAACGCAGAACACCCTTATCGAAATCAGTCAGAGATTTCTGCGCTTCAGCCTTGCCCCTGTCAGCATTGATATTTCGTGGTGAAATATAACGACTATAACATGACCTATGGTACTTTGCATCATATGCAAACAAGTCTGGGTAAGCTAACATGCGCATGCGAATTTTGTCATCTAGTTATTCTAAAGAGGCTGCTATGATGCGGTCACGAGTTGATGCCCCAGTGCCATTGGAAATGTTGGTCAGCTTTTCTTTTCTAATGTTAGATGACCCACATATGAGACAGTCTGTTCTTATATTGAAAGCAGATGTTTCAGCTCGCCTAAGCCGTGTTGGACCTAAGCCGATAACAATTGATAACAATGATAACAATACTGTAACAAATAAGGTGTGATTGTGTGTGAATTTAGCAATTCATATTTAATTGTGTTGAAAGTTAGCACAGTGTTACCACATGGATCATCTGAGAAGCATATGCGGCAATTGTCGGCACACCTGCGGTCTGTGTGGTGTGGCCCTGGATATCCAGCCGTGGCCCTGGATACCCTAACCCTGCGGTCTGTTTACAGTGTCATATCTGATAGATGTTTACAGGTAAGAAGACATATTTTGTATCAAATGAAAGGTATTTTTTTAATGAAGAATGTCCAGAAAGTTGTTGTTAATGTCAATCAAGTCTAGTGTGGCTGGATTGAAGATATAAGTTCGAATATCTTAGTGTGTGTTACGTTGACACAGCGAAACATGGGGTATAGCTGTTCGACTTGATTTTTGAGGCCAATGGTAACACTAAATCTAAAATATATGCCATTTATAATGACCAGCAGATAATTACCTTTCAGATGATATATAACTTATATAACTCAGACCACTTTCAGCCATCTCAGGGAACATAACGACACGGAAAAGATTTACGGCGCGACATTGGCAAAAAAAATATATTTTAAGGGTACCATCAAATATGTGTGAAAAATGAATAGTAAGAACCAGTTTATTTACTGTTACCAGTTGATTTCATGTTGAGGGGACCCTCGTGCTTCAAAAATGTATGGGGTGGTAGAGTTGTGGGGGGGGGGGGGGGGGGGGGGAGGGGAGGGTGCACGAGGACCATATCTGGCCCATGCCCTACTAGTCTATATTATAATAGGCGTAGGTGATCCGTCTGTCCGGGGGTGTGGCTCACTCCGTTTAGAGAGTAGCTTCTCCCATAGCTCCACCCATTCTTGGAGAGGCTTCATGTAAACAAATATCCACCATTTTATTCACTCGAATAGCTTTGAGGCCTGTTTAGTTAGGCCCCTGCTGTCTTTCTCTCTCACACAGGTTTATTTCAACTCAAATTCGATATATCATTTCATTTTTAACAGTCGCTAACATAGTTTTAGACTCGGTTGAAAAAAACCGGGAAGAAAATCCGATGAAAGTTTCCGTTTATAGAACGAAATTGAATTCTCAAAGGCCTGTAAAATAAAGCCCATTCATTGATTCACCCTCACGATTTTATATCGAATTCACCATCTGATTTAATTTTTATCGGTGGTTTTCGACTCGGTAGTGCAGTGGTCGGTCGGTCGAAGCTGAAAAAAGGGCTCTATTTTAGGAGATACCCATACCGAAGGTATAACAAGCTGGGACCGGTCTCATTTTAACCGTCTGGGCGTCTAGTTTTTGAAAAATGATGTTGTAGTTGCAGCAATTTTGTACAACATGCTAAATTAACCCCTTATTTCCAACAACATGCAATAAATGGACCCATTTCATCTTTTTGTTATTTCATTAAAATAGCCCTATAGATTTTTAGTTATACTGGTTACATCAATATTATTCATTGAAATGGACATGTAGAAACCCATTTCAGGTAGTTTTAAGCTGCTAGGGGGGTTAGGGTGGCAAAATTATACCCCAAATTTGGCATTTTTTAAACCAAATTTGACCGAACTGAATCCTATTTCCTTCCTTTTAGGAAAGAAGATGGACCTCTCACAAGAACCTCCCAAGAAGCGGATACGAACAAGCAGCAATGCCAACGACAACTGTGTGACATGTCGTCGCCCATTGGATGCAGATTGTCCATTCGTAAAAAAAAAACCAGCACTGGAGGGAATCAAAGCCGTTATTCATGCCGCAGAACTCCGTCAAGATGATGTTCATGAGAGACTTTCTAAAATCCAAGATGACATTTTAAATCGAACTGTTACGGTTAGATACCACACAAAATGCAGAGCTTGGTATACATCCTTGAGTAACCTGAAGTACGTGCAAAGCGATCCCAGTGGAACGGTTAGCACTGGTAATGATACACCTGACTGTCAAAGTGGTCCAACACGGCTTAGGCGAGCTGAAACATCTGCTTTCAATATAAGAACAGACTGTCTCATATGTGGGTCATCTAACATTAGAAAAGAAAAGCTGACCAACATTTCCAATGGCACTGGGGCATCAACTCGTGACCGCATCATAGCAGCCTCTTTAGAAAAACTAGATGACAAAATTCGCATGCGCATGTTAGCTTACCCAGACTTGTTTGCATATGATGCAAAGTACCATAGGTCATGTTATAGTCGTTATATTTCACCACGAAATATCAATGCTGACAGGGGCAAGGCTGAAGCGCAGAAATCTCTGACTGATTTCGATAAGGGTGTTCTGCGTTTGAGTAAGGAAATTGAGTGCACTATTCTATCAAGAAGCAGGAATCTTGTGACAATGTGACATTGTCCTCTCCACATGAACGATTCATTGAAATGCTCAATGAAGGTAGGCCTGATACTCCTGATACTAGCACGGAGCCCAGTGAATATCCCTCATGGAAACTTAAAGAGAAGCTGAAGAATCATTTTAATGACAAACTATTATTCATAGCCCAGCCTGGCAAGTCCGATCTAGTTTGTTCCAGTGAAGTGAGTGTTGGTGATGCCTTGAAAAAGGTTGCAGCGCTGAACATTCAGATCAGTGAATCTGGTGAATGTGAATACACTAATAGTGAAGATACGGGTGAACTGGATAACGCTGTTATCCTCCATCAAGCTGCTGGTATTCTGCGCAGTTCAATGTCTGGAATTAGCTTTCAGACTACCCACTACACTCCAATTGTGGACCTGAATATGCAGCAGTGCAAGAACTTCGTTCCTGAGACATTGTATGACTTCATAACATGGTGCACGTCGAAGGAATGCTTTAAGGTCAATCATTGCGGCGCTGGTAATGCCGACTTGAGGGTTCTGGGTATCTGCCACAACATCATTGCCCTCTCTTGTAATACACAGACCCCCATCACATTCGGTCTTGGTGTTGAAATGCACCATAATCATGGCAGTAAGGAACTGATAGAGCTTCTCAGTTCTGTTGGGCACTCCATAAACTATGATGATATATGGAAGTTTCTAACATCAGCAGCTCTTGATGAGCTTTCAGGACCATCCAGTCAACCCATTCCACGCGGTATTTCTAACTTCAACTTGGAAGACATCCGATCCATAGTAGATGCCGCCATTGACAATTTCGATCGGAATGAAGAGGCTATTGATGGTAAACACACTACACATGCCATGGCGATCGTCCTGTACCAACGATCTCAGGATACTGATGAACTAGTATCCATTCCTCGCACAAAGCAGAAATCCTTGGACCCTGGACAATACGAAGAACAACCCATCCAAGTTTATCGTAAGCCAGCAAAGAAGCCGGAACCTGCTGTGAGCTGTCAGCAGGGTCAATTCGAAAATGACTCTTCGATGGTCTTGAAGAAAGACTTCGTATGGGGAGTGGCAAGGGCATGCGGTGGTGACGACTCGCCCATTCCTGCATGGAGTGGATTCAATGCCCTCGTGAGCACCAGGACTGTCCCAGTCACAAAGATTCGCTATCTACCATTCATCAATGCCTCGCCGTCTGACCTTTCCACCAAATTTACAACATTGCTCAGACTAGTACAGATAGCCAAAGAGTTGGGGCAACATCATATTCTCATAACTGCCGACCTTGCAATCTATAGCAAAGCACAACAGATTTTGTTGAGCAGACCAGAACCGCTGGTAGGCAAAGTTACCATGCGGCTGGGGGGAATGCACCTCACAATGGCTTTCTTGGCAAGCATTGGTACGATATTCGGAGATGGTGGCCTTCAGAACATCCTAACCTCCTCTGATGTGTATGCAGCCGCGACAGCTAGCCAGATGCTCCAAGGAAAGCAGTACGCACGAGGAATCCGAGGTGTCGGTTTGGCGCACGAAGCACTCTCACATATGTTCCTGACCTCAGCTGAAACCTATGCCACCAAGAACAACTTGCCATGGCTGACTGATGAAACCAAGCAGGTGATACGAGATCTTGAGGAGGCCTTCAAGTCCAAGGATGCGATTACGTGTGCGACTGCTTGCCAGAAAGCAGAAAACACAATCCCCCAATCCGTGTTGCATACGATAGATCTCTTCCGAAAAGAAGGACGACAATGTTCCAGTACATTTGGCTTCTGGGATAGCTTTCTGGAGTCTGGGAACATATTGCTGCGATTGTTACGACCCGACCAAGAAGCAAACTTCCTGATGCATATTCAGGCAATCACGGAAACTGTCCCTTATTTCTTCCTTGCTGGGAGAATCAACTATGCCCGGTACACTCCAGTGTACATTGCAGAGATGAAGCAGTTAGAAGAACAAGAGCCCCTGATGTACCGCCACATGATGGAGGGAGGTTTTGTTGCCCGCAGATCGGCCAGTCGTGCTTTCAACTGTGTTCCAACAGATCAAGCGCTAGAACAAACCGTCAATCGCGAGGCTAAGAGTCAGGGGGGTGTGGTTGGTTTCACCTTGCGCAAAGGTGCACTACTGCGCTGGCTAATGACACGGCACATCACAGGTGAATACACAGAAGCATTCAAAGAACTTTGCAACTCTGGGGCAAAGGAAAAGTTGCACGAAGAGCTGGGGAAAGCCCGTCTAAACAAGGACAGAAGGGATGTGAATGACATGAAGGAATACCTTCGTACTCAATGCCAGGATCCATTTGACTTGGAGAATGTTCCAGACCATCTGACCAACATCACAACAGGTCAAACAGTTTCACAGAAGGTTGAAGACTCGATGAAGGGCATCCCAGACAAGGGTAAAGTTGTTTTTGATGACTGTCAAGGAACGACTTGGAGACAAGCCTACGGAAAGGTTTTGGGAACCTCTGCAGAAGTCCACTGTGTCGACATTTGCGGATATGAAGAAGGCCCTTCCAAATGACAAGGATCGGAAGCTGATAATTTACACTGAGGTGTTGTTCCGGCGGCTTCTGGCAGTCTCTAGGAGTCGTGATGTAAACTTGAAGAACGTCCTCAAGTATGAACTGGCAGCAGTACCACCTGCCCTCTTCCATGACGATGGAACGATGAGAAAGACGAACAAGGCTGACCTTGCACAGAAGCTTGAATCAAATTGTCCAGAGGTTTTAGCAGAGCTACCACAGATCGCAGCAGGGATTTCGTCCACGTATATCATCGACGGCATGGCTATGGTTCAATCACTAAATGAGAACCACTTCATAACATTCAACGATTTGGCCGGAGTTGTTCAGAAACGCACAATCCGACTTCTCAGAAACCAAACCTTGGAGCTAACCAGTGTAACCATTGTCTTCGACCGCTATGACAGTGTGCCATCTGTTAAGACAGCAGAAAGAGAGCGTCGGGGTGCTTCTGCTGCTCAGCTTCCATCTTATCAGATCCTGGGAAGCCGACCTGTTCTGAACTACAGGTCATTTCTCAAATGGGTTGGTAACAAGGCAAGCCTTGCGAATTTTATATCGACGTACATCCAGGAGCATGCAGCTGAACACATTCCAAACGGAAAAGCTATCATCTTGGCAGGAAGTTTCAGTGATGGGGAGTTAGTCAATGCTGTTACTCCATCTGGTGTATCGTCCCTGTCAAGTCTCTACAGCAACCATGAGGAAGCCGACACCAGGATGATCCTGCATGCATGCAGCCTGGAGAAAGACCATGACAGAATTATAGTTCGCTGTGATGACACAGACGTCCTTGTCTTACTGGTTTACTACTTCAGCAGAGGACTGTTAAGTGACCATGTGTACATGTATGCTGGACATTCCGGAAAGGAACGTTACATACCCATGCACATCATCGGAAACCAACTAGGGAAAACTGTTTGTGAGTGTCTCCCTGCTGCCCATGCCCTGACAGGGTGTGACACAACTTGTTCATTGAATAGAATAGGCAAGAAGACTGCCTATTCTAAACTGTTGAAAAATGTGGACGCAGTATCCGAATTACAGACCTTCCATCAGGACAATGTAGCCACATCGGTAACAGTAGCCAGAGCCTATGCTCTCCTCCTGTACGGGACAAAGGGGAAGGACATTGACACCTTGGATGCCTTGCGGTACATGCTGGCCACAACAACCGACAAGTCACCATCAACGCTTCCACCAACGGAGGACGCCTTCAAACAGCATGTCCTTTGTGCAAGGTATCAAACACGCATATGGTGCGAGAGCCATATTGCTCAACAAGAACTGATTGATCCTGTTGGCTGGTCTGCTTGTGTTGCTGGGGGCATCACTCTGACAATGTCCACCCAGCCATCTGCTCCAGTTGAAGTTCGTGATCTCACACACCTCTATTGCACTGACAAGGCCTGTTTGAGTGGAAGGAAGTGCCCCTGCCTCCTTGCTGGACTAGAGTGTATAGAGGCTTGTTCCTGTATGGACTGTGAAAATCAGAATAACATATCCGAAGATGACAATGAAGTGGAGCTGGACACATAGGCCTAGACACGTACCATGCAACCAGATTTTAGGTGAGTTATGTTACGGTTATGTGTGCCACTGTAAACAAGGGGTTAATGGACCATGCTGTGCCCTTCCACTGTCCTAAAAGAGCCTTTTTAATGAGACTTCCGACAGACTGTTTCTAGCTGATCAAACAATCAGATTTTGGTACTGATTATCCTGATGATCATCGAATGGAAGACGAGATCGGTTTCAATTTTTTGGTAAAAAGTGCCAAATTTAGGGTACATCTTTGGCCCTTTAACTCCCCTACTGGCTTAACCACTTAATATACACTGATATGAGTCTATTTCAATGAAAGACGGTGATGCAACCACCCGTTTTAAGATAACCAGGCTAAATGCAGAGATTTAGGCAAATTGGTGAAAAATGGACTTTTACGTGCAGTCGCAAACAATGGGTTAATGGCCCATGTTGTACCCATTACATTGCACTAAAACAAGCTTTTATATCAATGTGACATAGTTACCAATAAAATAAATCAGGTTTGTCACTGAAATAACAGGTTTTATTGATATATAAAAGAAGAAAATAAAATTCATTTCGGTCAAATTTGCAAACAATTGCCAAATTTGGGGTATAATTTTGGCCCCCTAACACCCTAGCAGCTTAAAACTACCTGATATGGGTTGCTACAGGTCCATTTCAATGAATAACATTGATGTAACCACCATAACTAAAAATCTATAGGGATATTTTAATGAAATAAGAAAATGATGAAATGGGTCCATTTATTGCATGTTGTCGGAAATAAGGGGTTAATTTAGCATGTCGTACAAAATTGCTGCAACAACAACATCATTCTTCAAAAACTAGAGGCCCAGACGGTTAAAATGAGACCGGTCCCAGCTTGTTATACCTCCGGTAGGGGTGTACCTAATTTTTAGGGCCGTGGCCACTGCACTTCGGTGTCAGAAATAATTGAGAACATTCACGCGCACATGGGAAAATGCAGAGTTATATTTTTAAAAATCACGTCATGATGATGTACGAAAATACACCGCCTAAAATAACAGTCGGGGAAAATGTCGACATATATTAAAATTCGATTTTTCTTTTCCGTTAAGATATATTACTTTTCCGTTTGATGACAGTCGTCACAAAAACGTCAACAATGATGCCGACATATATTTCTTCGTTCTTATTTCATTCAACATTATTATCCGGAAGTAAAGGTTCACGTTGTGGTGCTGTGCACACACAACTCGATTGCCAGAGAAGTAGGTCACAACGCGTGGATACAAACAAAAGTACTTTATTACACGTTCATTCATTAGCACTGGGCGGGCTCGATCCTAGAGCCCGCATATATGTCCCGAGGCCACGCCTTACCCCCGGGCGTGGCCGATCAGCCGAAAAGCGGGGCATGTATTTCAGTTCCCTGCCTGGACGCTCGCGCCACCCACAGGTGCACGGAATTATTGACCCTTGTGCCCGCCACATGCGCCCCTCCAGAATTCCCGCGCACCTGAAGGGTGAGCTTACGGGGAAGCCGGATGACCCAGCCAAAACGCCCCCTGGCAATGCGTGCAGGGCTGGGGGGTAGCGGGACGGCGGGGCTGGGGGGTGCCGGGGTCTGACCCCCAGGGGGCGGCCTCGACGCGGAGGCAGAGCTGCTGGTGGGGGGTGCTCCAGATCGAGGTGGGCCGGCTTGAGGCGGTCCACGGAGATACGATCCGGGGCAACGCGATGTCCACAGTGAAATGTTTGTTCCCGGTCTCCAGCATGCGGAAGGTCCCGTCGTACGGGGGCCGTAGCGGTGCCCGGTGGGCGTCATGCCGGACGAAAACGTACTCCGCCGTGCGAAGCTCCAGGGCGACGTGGGAGTACGGGCAACCGTGGTGTGCCGTCGGCACCGGGGCGAACCTCCGGGCGGCCTCCTGCAGGGTGGAGCGCTGTTGCGCCGCGGACCAAGGAGCCATGGAGTCGGGGATAAATTCGCCCGGTACCCGCAGCGGTTGTCCGAAGCCAAGCTCCGCCGAGGACGCGCGCAGGTCATCCTTGGGCGCTGTCCTGAGGCCCAGCAGGACCCAGGGGAGCCTGTCGGCCCAGCTGCCATCGCGGAGGCTGGCCCGGAGCGCGGCCTTCATCGAGCGATGAAAGCGCTCGCACAGGCCGTTGGCCTGAGGGTGGTAGGCCGTGGTGCGGTGCAGTTTGACGCCGAGCCCTTGCGCCACCATGCCCCAGAGCTCTGAGGTGAACTGGGGGCCGCGGTCGGATGAGATGTCTGAGGGGGCACCGAACCGGGCAACCCACGTGGCGATGAAGGCTTGCGCCACATCAGCCGCAAACATCGCCGCCAATGGCACGGCCTCCGGCCACCATGTGGTGCGATCCACCATGGTGAGGAGGTGGGTGAACCCCCGCGAGGGGGGCAGAGGTCCCACCAAGTCGACGTGGACGTGGTCGAACCGACGTTCTGGCACCGTAAACGGGGCGAACGGGGCCTGGGTATGGCGGTGGACCTTTGCGCGCTGGCACGCGAGGCACATCCTGGCCCAGTCGTGGACGTCCTTCCTGAGGCCATGCCAGACGAACTTCGCCGCGACGAGCTTCTGGGAGGCCTTCGTGCCCGTTTGGGACAGGCCGTGGATGGCGACGAAAACCGGGCGCTGCCAGCCAGCGGGCACAATGGGGCGAGGCCGGCCGAGGGAGACGTTGCACAGGAGGGCCGCACCCGCGACGTCGAACGGCACCTCGGTGACGCGGAGGCCCATGATGGCGGTCCGCAAGGCCTGGACGTCGGGGTCGGCAGTCTGGTCCTCCGCCATCCGGGCATAGTCGATCCAGAGGTGGACCGCGTGCGCGACGGACCGGGAAAGGCAATCCGCCACCGGGCTGTCTTTACCCGCGATGTGACGGATGTCCGTCATGTACTCGGACACGGCAGAGAGGTGACGTTGCTGCCGGGCCGACCATGGCTCGGCGACCTTGGCCATCGCAAACACAAGGGGCTTGTGATCAACGAAAGCCGTGAACGGGCGGCCCTCGAGCAGATGGTGGAAGTGTCGGACCGCCAGGTGGAGCCCGAGCAGCTCGCGGTCGAAGGTGCTGTACCGGTGTTCATGCGGGCGCAGCTGCCGGCTAAAAAACGCCAGGGGCTGCCAAGCACCACGCACCCACTGCTCGTGCACCGCGCCCACCGCGTAGTCCAACGCATCGGTGGTGAGGGCGATCTGCGCATCGGGCGCCGGGTGCGCCAGCATTGTGGCGTTGGCCAAGACCAGCTTTGCGCCCGCAAATGCCGCGGCCATCGGCTCCGGCCAGGCAATGTCACCTTTGCCCGGCTTCCCCCGGAGGGCCTCGTGCAGGGGGCGGAGGAGCTGGGTGACATGGGGCACGAAGCGGTGGAAAAATTGACCATGCCCAGGAATTCCTGGAGCCCCTTGATCGTGTGTGGGCGTGGGAAACTCTTCACGGCCTCCACCTTGGCCGGTAAAGGGACGGCCCTGTGCCTGGTGATGCGGTGCCCCAAGAAGTCGATGGCGGCAATGCCGAAGCGGCACTTCGCGGGGTTGATGATCAGGCCATGCTGGCCCAGGCGTTCGAAAAGCGTGCGGGGGTGGAGCAGGTGCTCCTCTCGGGACGCGCTCGCGACTAGGATGTTGTCCATGGAGACATAGATGAAAGGTAAGTCGCGCAAGACGCTGTCCATGAGCCGCTGGAATGCCTGGGCTGCATTTTTCAACCCAAAAGGCATCCGCAGGAACTCAAAGAGGCTGAAAGGGGTGATGACGGCCGTCTTTGAGACATCGTCCGGTTGTACGGGGACCTGGTGGTAGCCCCGGATGAGGTCCACCTTGGAGAACACGGTCGTGTTTGCCAACCGGGCGGAAACGTCTTGGATATGCAGGACCGGGTAGCGGTCGGGGGTGGTGGCATCGTTGAGCCGGCGGTAGTTGTTGTAAAAATCAACCAAGTCCACAACTTTGCCCCATAGGTAGGTTTAATCTCAATCAGATCTTTAGCATCATCCTGTAAAATACAATCATGCAATAGATATCAGGATCATGGCATCATATAGGAAGGATCGATTATATTAGTCAATGCAAGCAAGCCTAGAATATATGTGCGGGTACATACCATTCAAGACTACATGTCATAGTAAAATGTCACAGGAGTGGCTCAGCGTCGCGGACGTCCGAGGTCTTATAGACGCCCCTTTGCGGTTTAAGTGGGCATCACTCCTGGGTTCAACTTTGATACATTTTCACTACATTCTCCTCGCCGTTAGAACTACACTGCCGCTAGGCAGGATTCAAGCGTGCATCAGCATTAATTGATTGGGGATGTCATGCCATGTCAGTCGGTCCATCCGTAGCGGTCAGGGTGGCGAATTACCCTGCCAGCACGTGTCTGGAAACTACCGGGTACGGCCTCCCCAAGCTCGGAGTCCCCTGCTTCTGAGTAGCCGCTGGAGGCAGGTGTCAGTGGGGGCACCTCAGAGCCTTCAGGCAGGGGTGTATTTGACGAAGGAAGGGACGGCAGATGTTCCATAGAGGAAGCTTCGGGAGAGTCCATAGACTCGTAGATCGGTTCGTCGATATCCCTATAAGGGTCGATGACCCCACATGGGGCGAGATGGCGTACAGAGACAGTGGACTCACGTCCATCTGCCGACATCACACGAGCATGCTCGGGATTAGCCTGGAGTACCTGCACCTTATCCACCAAGGGGTCGTACTTGCTTGTGCGAACCGCACGTTTGAGATAGGCCGGCCCCGGCTCAGCGAGCCAACTGGGTAAAGATCGGATACTACCCGAGCTTCTAGGGTGGTGGAACAGTCTTTCATGAGGAGTCTGGTTGGTGGCCGTACATAGTAGAGCCCTGATCGAGTTCAGCGCCCAAGGTAGCGACCAAGCCCATTTATCGAGGCCATGGCCGAGGGTCCTGAGGCTTAGCATGACGGCCCTCCATATAATCCCATTGAAGCGTTCGACCTGCCCATTCGCCTGGGGCCTGTACGGTGTGGTGTAACTCAAAGCGACATTATTTTGGAGCAAGTAACCTCTCACTTCCTGAGACAGGAACACCGCACCCCGATCGGTATGCACGTAGGCCGGATACCCAAACATAGAAAACAAATTCTGCAGGCACCGTATGACCGTGGCAGCCGTCATATCCACGCACGTGTAAGCAAAAGGGAATCGCGAGTACTCATCAACGATAGTGAGCAGATAACGAGAGTTACTCGACACCGGCAGCGGCCCTTTGAAATCCATTGCCAATCTCTCCCATGGTCTAGTAGCCCTAACCAGCGTCCCCATGGGAGGGTTGTAAAAACGCGGTTTGAGTTCCGCACATATAGCGCAGTCGCGGCAGATCCGGCGGATGTCCTCAATGGAGTACGTCAGATTACCACTACACACAAAATGAGCGAAACGCGTCACCCCAGGATGACACATAGTGCCGTGCAAAGTGCGCAGACCCTCCAGAGTTATGACACTCGCGCACGTAGCCGGCCTCGATCAGGCGTCGGCGACCAGGTTATCCTTCCCCGGGCGATATTTGATGGTGTAGCAGAAGTCGGCGAGTTCGATACACCAGCGAGTGATTTTCTCATTCTTAATGCGTTGAGCATGTAAGGTGTCATACATGAACGCTACGCTTTGTTGGTCCGTGATGATTTGGAAGCATCGCCCGAGTAAGTACGATCGCCATTGCCGAATCGACTCGACGATCGCATACGCTTCCTTTTCGACAGACGAATGCCTCCGCTCAGTGGAGGTGAGAGTCCGTGAAAAGAAAGCCACAGGGCGCCCCCCCTGGGAGAGTGTCGCCGCTATCGCATGATCCGAGGCATCACTTTCTCAGATGAAAGATTCACTCTCGTCGATCGTCGCCACAGCGGCGTCAGCGATGTCGGCCTTAAGGCCCCCAAAGGCTGCCAAGGCGGCTGGGCTCATGGGAAACATGTCGCAGGCCACAAGGGGGCGGAGCTTCGTGGAGAAATTTTGCACCCACTTAGAATAATGGGCGAACAGCCCGAGAGCACACTTCAGCGAAGCTCGATCGCTAGGCGGAGCCATATCGAACAAAGGTCGCAGACGCTCCTTATCTGGAGCGACAGAGCCATGGGTCACGGTGTACCCCAGAAGATCTATCGTGCGTAGAGAGTAACGACACTTAGCCTCATTCATGGTTAGGCGATACCTCTGCGCGACCTCGAGGAAGCACTTTAGATTAGCATCATGATGCCCCTGGTCATACCCACAAACCGTAAGATTGTCCAGATATACAAAGACATCTGTCAAGTTCTCCCTAGTAACGAGGTCGTCCATAGCCCTCTGAAAACAGGCGACCCCGTTCGTCACCCCAAAAGGTAGTCGGGTGAACTTGTATAACCTTTGACCCGATTTAAAGGCGGTATAGATGCGATCAGCCCTAGAGATGGGGATCTGATGATATGCACTACGCAGATCGAGAGTGCTGTAGACTGAGTACTGGGCCACCTGTCGTACCAGCGCGTCCATCCCCGGTAAGGGGTAGGCGTCCAGCTGTGTAAAGCGATTAATCGTCTGTGAATAGTCGATAACCATGCGTCGGCGATGCACTTCACTTCGCACCACTAAGACCTGGGCCCGCCACGGCGACCGGCTGGGTTCTATGATACCTTCCATTAAGAGCTGGGCCGTTTCTTCCGCAATGAATTGCACGTCTGCTCGTGAGTAGCGCCATGATTTCACCGCTACAGGAGTGCAGTCAGTGGTCAGGTTGGGGAACAGCGAAAGAGGCTCAATTTCCATTTTCGCGAGTGCACACACAGCAAGCGTGTCAGTCCCACCGAATTCCATTTCCAAACATCCATGTCGTTTAAGAAAATCGTGTCCTAACAGAATGTCAGCACATAAAGCAGGTAAGACCATGAGATGTACATCTGGAAACATGCGTCCCTTTATCACAAGCTTCAATCGACATTCCCCTTTTGTGCTGAGCCTAAGCCCTAGGGAGGCCATAAAGATCCGTCGTGTTGTCCCGAGGGCCGGCCACCCATGTTTACGCACCAGTCGATGATCGATAAAACTATCCATAGACCCCGTGTCGACTAAAGCCCGCGCAAAAATGCCTTCGACCATGAGTGGAATAATGGCCTGAGCAAGGCCGGAAGATCCGGCAGGTATTGAGCCATCCGAGTGAGAACATCGCGCCTCGCGTGTGGATCCCACGCCGGCTGCAGTTTTCCGGTCGTTTGAGCAGCCTCCGGAGAGCACTCGTGTCAAACGCATAGTTGGTCGTGCCAAAGCAGGAGCTTGTAGTCCGTTCGAGCTGCCGTCAGATGGCGCACGTGTCACGCGAGAAGGATCGCAGCCAACTGTAGTTTCACGTGATGAAGCAAGAGCGTGTAGTTCGTACGAGCTGCCGTCGGATGGTGCTCGTGTCACGTGCATTGTTTGCCGCCTCAAAGCAGGAGCTTGTAGATTGTATGAGTAGCCTTCGGAGGGCATTCGGATTCCAGTCAAGGACGGTCGCTCCGCGGTCGGTCGTGTTCGCGCCATTTGTTTTGGCGGCCCGATGTATCTCACCAAGGTCGAGTGTGCAGCCAGGGGCCCACAAGGAGGAGGACTGCTCATCAAAGTCGGGTGAGGCGCCCCGCTCTGTGCTCGGTCTGTTGGCTCGGCGATAAGCCCATTCAAGGACGCGCGAGTTTGTGCGCCCCACGCGGTCTTTCGGCAGACTTTTGCAAAATGTCCTTTAGTCGAATACAAATGGCATATTGCTTCCTGAGCCGGACTCGCTGACCTGGGATGCTATTGATTGCCACAGAAATAACATGCAGCATTTCGTACAGGCCTTCGCCTGGCCACCGTAGCTGCTGCCAAGCCGGAATCCGAGTCCACCCCGGGAGCACCCAGGGGCTCCGCTACCGTGGTCGAGTCCGCTCCCGTATCCTCGGCAGTAGCCCTCTCCGGTCACACGAGTTGAGAAGTCCCCGCAACACCCCGTGTGTGGTCATAGGCAGTAGATTGTTCCCGGGCCTCAGTGTAGACGTGTGCCACCCATAGAGCCTCCGTGAACGTCAGGTCAGCTGTCTCTAAAAGTCTTAGCCTAAGAGTCGAAGAGCCGATCCCAGAGACAAAAGCATCTCGGACAAGATCATCCTGGACTTGCTCGTGAGTACATACCTCTTGAATACTGTCCGCAAGGAGTTGTCGCAGCTCCTGGGCGAAGCGATCTATCGACTCAGTGGGCTGTTGTCGCCGCGATGAGAGCAGATACCTGGTGTACACCACGCTCCGTTTCTTAATGTAAATTCGCTTTAGCTCTGCCACAGCGGCATTTTACGTCATACATTGTTCAATGCTCCTGTAGATGTGGTGGTCCACTTTAGTCTGCAGCACGTCCAGTTTCGTTTCAGCAGTGGGAACGGTATCCTGGGCTCTGAACTGGTTCTCCAGTGACTTGAGCCAGTGAGTTAACTCCGAGCCGGAATCCACAGCTTGTGGGTCGGCGCTGAATGTCGGTACATGGTTAACTTGTGTCCCGCCATTTCCGTAGATCTTGATTGTGATTAAATGTTGTAAAAATCAACCAAGTCCACAACTTTGTCCCATAGGTAGGTTTAATCTCAATCAGATCTTTAGCATCATCCTGTAAAATGCAATCATGCAATAGATATCAGGATCTTGGCATCATATAGGAAGGATCGATTATATTAGTCAATGCTAGCAAGCCTAGAATATATGTGCGGGTACGTACCATTCAAGACTACATGTCATAGTAAAATGTCACAGGAGTGGCTCAGCGGCGCGGACGTCCGAGGTCTTATAGACGCCCCTCTGCGGTTTAAGTGGGCCTCACTCCTGGGTTCAACTTTGATACATTTTCACTACAGTAGTCACCGCACGGCCGCCATCCGCCGCCGGGCTTCGGCACAATGTGCAGAGGAGAGGCCCAAGCGCTGTTGGAGTGCCGTATGATACCCAGCCGTTCCAGCGTGGCGAACGCCGCTTTCGCCACGGCGAGCTTCGTGGGTCGAGGCGGCGCTCCCGGGCGTAGACCGGTGGGCCGACGGTGGGGATATGGTGCTCCACCCCGTGCTTGACGGCCACCGCTGAAAAGGTGGGCCGCGTGAGTGCCGGGAAACTGGCGAGGAGGCGGGTAAACTCATCCGCTGCCGGAAGCGTACAAACTAATCTCGCCGGGATGGAACCATTAAGCAAGCCGCTTGGCAAGCCGCTTGGCAAGCTGCTCGGTGAGCCGCTCAGCGAGCTGCTCAATGAGCCGCTCAGCGAACAAGCGAGCGAGCTGAAGGTTCCGGCCTGGATGAGACGTCGACGTTCAACGTCCACCAACAGCCCATGCGCACAAAGGAAGTCCACACCGAGCAGGGCCATTGGCACACTGGCGGTGACGAACGACCATTGGAAACGCTGCCCTCCGAACCCCAGTGAGAGGCAAGGATTCCCGAATGTGCAGATGGGTGTTCCGTTGGCGGCACGCAAAGTGGGACCCCGGCCCGCAGCTTGCTTGTCGGACGCAGAGGCAGGGAGGACGCTTACCTGCACTCCCATGTCACAGAGAAAACGACGACCAGACGAGGTGTCCATGATGAACAGGAAGCTGCCGGAATGGCCGACGCTCATGGCCGCAAGTGAGCGCCGGTCCGGTCGTTTCCCGACCCGTCAAAAGAACACGGCGGGTGGCACGTTCTAGCCTTGCGGCCGAACCTGGCGTGATAGCACCGCGGTGGCGGCCATGTCAGCCGTGCCGGCGGCGGTGTTGGTGGCGGTGGTAGTGGGCGGGGCATAGCAGCGGCCACGAGGAAAGCCGGGGGCACTGTGGCCTCCGCACCGGGATCCACTACGGTAGCACCGTAAACCGACCGCGTGTCGCAGCCGTGAAAAATTTGTCGGCCTCTCCGGCCAGGGCGCGGGGTTCCGTGATTTTGGAACCGGCCAGCGCGAGGCGCACCTGTACAGGTAGCTGGCAGAGGAATAGTGCGCGGAACAAGAAATCCGGGCGCTTGTCTCCAAGCAGGGACAGCATGAAATCCATCCAGATGGATGGTCATGTGTCGCCGAGGGCGGGAAGGTACAGGAGGCGGTCGGCACGTTCGACCTCCGTGAGCCCGAACGTGGTGAGGAGACAACGTTTGAGCGCCTCGTACTTGTGGTCGCCCGGCGGGCGCCAAAGGATGGACACGACGTGGGCGGCAGTGCCGGGCCCGAGGGCGGCGACCACGTGGTAGTATCGGGTCTCATCCGCCGTGATGCCCCGGAGTCGGAATTGAGCTTCGGCCTGCACAAACCAAACGTCGGTTTGCGCTTCCCAGAACTCCGGGAGTTTGATGGCGATGGCGTTGATAGCCATGGCGCGTTCGGGGGTACAGTGACGGTCAGTGAAGATATATTACTTTTCCGTTTGATGACAGTCGTCACAAAAACGTCAGCAATGATGCCGACATATATTTCTTTGTTCTTATTTCATTCAACATTATTATCCGGAAGTAAAGGTTCACGTTGTGGTGCTGTGCATACACGACTCGATTGCCAGAGAAGTAGGCCACAATGCGTGGATACAAATGAAAGTACTTTATTACACGTTCGCTCATCAGCACTGGGCGGGCTCGACCCTAGAGCCCGCATATATGTCCCGAGGCCCCGCCTTGCCCCCGGGCGTGGCCGATCGGCCGAAAGGCGGGGCATGTATTTCAGTTCCCCGCCTGGACGCTCGCGCCACCCACTGGTGCGCGAAATTATTGACCCTTGTGCCCGCCACAATGTGTTCATTTCACGGCTGAAAAAACAAACTCCATTTCACGTGTGCATAGACGTGTAATTCCCATTTGTAAAATATATAAATTAACAGACGGGAAATTGCTGAGAGATATTTCTTCGTTTTTATTTTATTAGTTACGAGCAGAAGTACCCGGCGTTGCCGGGCCGGGAAAGGAGGAAGGAGGAGGGAGGTGGGAGGAGGGAGGTGGGGGGAGGGAGGAGGGAAGGGCACGTACACTTTAAACATGTACAGTATATACATGTGGGATGTGGGATATATACATGTGCCGTGGGACATGTGTAGGTGTACGTGTGTGTGTGTGTATGTATACATGTGTGTGTGTTTGTGTGTATGTGTATGTGTATGTGTGTGTGTGTGTGTGTGTATGTGTATGCATGTGTGTCGGGGTACATGTGTGTGTACATGTGTGTGTATATGTGTGCTTGTACGTGTGTGTGTGTGTGTGTATATATATATATACAGACTTGGCATTTAATATGGCATATTTTTTTGTGGGGGTGAACTTACTTTTCAAGATGTCTTAGAACCAAAAGTTCATTGGAATTATTTTAAAATTATTCTAGATTTTGTTAATGTGACCTTTAAAAGAAACAAAAACCACATTTGACATTTTGAAACAAATAAATTGATCCTTGAAAGTGATGTAAACTGATATCGAACTCAATTCATGGACAGTACTGTTAAACTTCTGTACGTTTTACAGAAGTATCTCTTTATTTTGCACATTAGGCAAAAATTTTTTTAACAAAAACAAAAGTTAAATTACGACTGGGATTACGGACAGTAAAATTACAGTTCATTACTTCATGTAACCCCCACGAGCATTCAGGAGAGCACGTACACGTTGAGGCATGCTGTACACGAGATTTGCCAAGGTTTGGACAGGAATCGCTTGCCATGCAATGACAATAGCCTGCTGCAATTCACGCGCAGAGGTTGGCTGCTGGTCCAAGTGGTCGATTTGACGCGTTAATTCTGCCCACAAGTTATCTTTCGGATTCATATCCGGGGACATGGCAGGCCACTCCATATGCTCTACACCACGGTCAGCAAGAAAGTGTTGGATGTGCAAGAAAGTGTTGGATGCAAGCACGATGAGGCCATGCATTGTCATCTTGGAAGACAAAGTTTCCTCGAAAGGCTGCACGAGCAAATGGAAGCAATGTTTCTTCCAGAATGGCCCTGTACTTGAACTGGTTCAAGTTTCCATTCAGAACAACCAGGTCAGTTTTGCCCCCTGCATGAAGAGCAGCCCAAACGGTCACCCCACCACCTCCAGCTTGGACTCTTGGCACTATACAATCTTTGTTGTAGGCTTCATGGACTTGTCTGCGCACTCGGACGTGGCCATTTTGAGGATAGACCAGAAATCTAGACTCGTCACTGAAGGTCACGTGATTCCAGTGTCCTGGCTGCCATTGACGGTGCTTTCTGGCCCACTGCAATCGGCGCTGGCAGTGTTGTCTGGACAGGCGTGGCTTTCTCAGGGGACGCCTGGCACGATAGCCTGCTTGAACCAGTCGTTGGTTGACTAGCCTTCTGGATACAGGCACATTTGTCAGTTGCTGTCACTCAGCCCTAAGCCGATTAGCTGACTTGGTCCGGCCATTGCGGACTAACCGGTGCAGCTGGCGATCATCCCTCCTTCTGGTTCTGCGGGGACGTCCTGGCCTCGGTATTGGAGTAGGGACACCCCTCTGAGCATTTCGTTTCAGGATGTTTGACACCTGACCTTGTGTGATGCCATACTGCCGAGCAATAGCACGCTGTTTCATGTCATAATAACTGTTGGAGACGCGCAGCAGTTGTTTTCCACGAATACAGAGCGCAACGCAACAACCCTTGTATACCCGACTGTGAAGCCAATCATCAAATGCACCTGTCCGTACATTTTGCCACGCCACCTGTGATATATAGTCAGGTTTACTATGTCAATAAATTATATTTCGTTCAGATCATGGTAGATTAGCAAACCTATACATTTTTGGAAAGGTTATAGCATAAGGAAACTAAAAATCAATGTTTACATTTGGAGAGATACCTGTATGGCGGCCATTTTGGATTTTCAAAATGGCCACTGTAAAATACATATTTTGTTCTATTTCTGCCTCGAATTACCCTAAAAACTTTTTATATATTTTGTTTGTCTGGTTGATTTGTTTGTGAGTAAATGTCAGCTCTTTCATGAGCCTCGATTCAGTATACAAAAAAAAAAAAAAAAAAAAAACTTTAAAAAATATACTAAACCTATATTTTCAGGGACAAGGAATCCAATGAAAGTATCAAATTAGTGCTATGGGGAATGGTAAGACACGATTCAAAGGTTTTGAATTGCAAAATACTGTCTTTATATTCGCGATAAGTTCCATAATCAAATACATGTTATCATTTTGTACAGGCAGTTAATAACATCAAAATGTGTCACAATAATTCTTATCACCAAACATACACAGGCAGTCAGCAAAATCATATATACACATGCAGTCAGTATAACTTCACATCTACACAGGCAGTCAATGACAAAATATACACAGGCAGTCAATGGCATCAAACATACACGATTACAGAATATGCCATTTAGAGTTCGTCTTCACTGTCCTGTGTGTCGTATCCGACAATATAGACCGCATCGTTTTCACAGTCCGTTCCACACAAGCAAAGGTCGGTCAAATTGATTGGCAAATCGAATTGGTCGAATGGTCGATCGAATCGAATTCGATGAATCGAATCGAATCGATCGAATTGGTCGAATGGTCGAATGGTCGATCGAAGCGATTGGTCGAATCGAATTGGTCGAATGGAATTGGTCGATTGGTCGAATTGGTCGAATCGAATTGGTCGGAATTGGCAAATGTAAACATTGATTTTCAGATTTTCCATGTAATAACGTTTCCAAAAATGTATAGGTTTGCTAATCTACCATGATTTTGAACGAAAAAACATAGTGAACCTGACTAATAATTCTGTTGTTGACTTCTTGCTGCGACAGACAATCAGTGACATGGTTCTTTTAACAAATAAATCACCAAAGTGTAAAAGAAACTCACCAGATTGATATACTGAGTTCAGAAATTAAACCCGAGTCAAGAAAAAAAAAAAATTACATATTAAATGCCAAGTCTGTATATATATATATATATATATATGTGTGTGTGTGTGTGTGTGTGTGTGTGTGTGTTTATATATGTGTATGTGTGTATGTGTATTGTGTATGTGTATGTGTATGTGCATGTGTGTGTGTATATATATATGTGTGTGTGTGTGTGTGTGTGTGTGTGTGTGTGTGTGTGTATGTGTGTGTGTGTGTGTGTATGTATATATGTGTATGTTTTTTTTTTTGTTGTTGTGTCGTGAATAGTTGTAAAATGTCACCCTCCTTCCTGCAATTGTTGTTGTATAAAGATCAAAGGGCGTTCCTGTGGTTAATTCCATAAAGCTTTCATTTTCCCTGAAAATGTCTGCTGCTCTTCTTCTGCTCCAATCGGCTCTTCTGATCATGTGCTTGTTAAAGTGGACATCTCTCTGACCATTCTCAGAGAGCCTCCTCAGCGTCGACGAGTCTGGCATTTCACTCAGGCCAACTGGCACGGTCTTCAAGCAGCCATCAATCATCTGGACTGGTCTCCCATCTCTACTGCCTCTGACATAAATTCTTCCTGGGAATTTTTCCAAAGCAAACTGCTCTCTCTCATGCACAGATTTATCCCATCTCGTCTTCTGTTGTCATACCCTTCCTCCCGTCCATGGTACACGGAATCTTGTGGTGAGGCTATTGCCGAGAAACAACTTGCTTTCGTCTCCTGGAAAGCAAATCCAACGGAAGGAAATCTCATTTCCTTTAACAAAGCCCGAAACAAGTGTGTGTCCACCCTCAGGAGAGCCAGGAAACAATATCTCTCCGTTCTCAGGACCGAACTCTCTTATCTGTCTCCCTCTTCCAAATCCTGGTGTCGTCTGGTCAAATCTGTTTCTGGTGTTTGTTCCCCCTCCATCCCCTCCCTCACCTCAAATGGCCACACGGCTGACTCCGCACGTGAAAAAGCTGAATGCCTCAACTCTGTGTTTGCCTCTAAATCTTGTGTCCCAAACCCATCCCTCTCTGTACCCACCGTACCCAGTCGTACCCAGCTGCTCCTGGACTCTGTGTCCTTTCCTCCTGACAAGGTGGAAAAGTTTCTGTCAACCCTCGACTCGGATTCTGCAACTGGACCTGACGGCATAAGCCCACGGGTCCTAAAATCCTGTTCTTCCACTCTTTCACTCCCTCTCTCTGTTCTCTTCACCCTCTCTTTTGCTCACGGCCATGTTCCATCTGCTTGGAAATCTGCCAATATCACCGCTTTGCACAAAAAAGGTGCAAAAACAGATCCCAGCAACTACAGACCAATCAGCCTTCTCCCAATTATCAGCAAAGTCATGGAATCCATCATTGCTTCAGATATGAAATCTTTCCTCTTCTCCAATGGCTTGATCTCTGATCATCAATTTGGTTTCAGACCTGGACACTCTACTCTGGACATGCTGCTTCTGCTTTCTCAACAATGGATGGAGGTCCTCAATGCCAAACAGGAAATTAGAGCAGTCTCCCTTGACATATCTTCGATACGGTCTGGCACCCCGCTCTGCTAACCAAACTCTCCTCTTTGGTATCCATGGAAATCTCCACGCATGGCTGGCGGACTTCCTCTCTAGTCGTAGTCAACGTGTGGCCCTGAATGGGTTTCTCTCATCTCCTCTTCCTGTTCAGGCTGGAGTTCCACAAGGCAGTGTTCTCGGCCCTGTCCTTTTTCTGGTCTTCATCAATGATCTCTCTGACTCTCTTGAAAATCCTCTGTATCTCTTTGCTGATGACTCTACTCTCTGTCGCTCCATTCTTCATCCCTCAGATCGGCAGTCTGCTGCCTCCTCACTCTCTGCAGACCTGGACAAAATCACAGACTGGGCAAACAAGTGAAACATGTCTTTCAATCCTGACAAATCTCACACTCTTACGATGTCTCTCCGAAAAGACCGACTGGACAACCCTCCCATCCACTTTCTGAATAATCCTCTCCAAGAAGTTCTGTCACTCAAGCTTTTGGGTCTCACTATCTGCCATGATCTTTCCTGGGAAAACCACATTTCAAATCTGGCCTCCAAAGCCAGTCGCCGACTGGGCATCCTCCGTCGTGCGAAGTCCTTCCTTGGCACACCTGAGCTCCTCACCACATACAAGGCTTTCATACGCAGCTCAATGGAATACTGCTCTCCCCTCTGGGCTGGTGCTCCTGCCTCACACCTAGCTCGTCTTCACGCTGTTGAAACCAAAGCATTCAGAATCATTGGAATCTCCCACGATGAAGCTAACTCCAAGGGCCTCTCACTCACTCACCGCAGGCAGGTTGGTGGTCTTTCCATCTTCTACCGACTCCTCTCTGGCCTTGCCCCCCCAGCTCTCTCTGGGAGCTGTCCCGCAAATATTCCTACAGGTCGCACAAGATCTGCCTGCAACCCTCTTATGGTCAAACTGCCAAAATCAAGACTCTCTGCTCACCTTCACTCCTTCATTCCTCTTTTCTTCCGCCTCTGGAACAAACTCCCTCACTCTCTTCAATCCCACTCAACCCTCCAGGTCTTTAAAACAGCTGTTCACCACCATCTCTTATCTTCCCCCATCCAAAACCTTAATCTTTTCTACCCCCGCTAATTTCACCCCAATTCCACTTTTTTGAAATACCAACTTCTGTCCTGGAAGTCATTGGTGTCCTTGTGTTTTATACTTCTCCCTCCACCCCCCCCCCCCTTCCCATGCCTCCTCCCCCCAAGCCCTCTCCCTTCCACACATCTCCCTGCTCTCAAATGTTGTGTTTGTGTGCTTCACCTTCTCTCCCCATCTTGTTTTCCGCTCCCGCTTTTTATATATTTTGTTTGTCTGGTTGATTTGTTTGTGAAGTAAATGTTAGCTCTTTCACGAGCCTCGATTCAGTATACAAAAAAAAAAAGAAAAAAAAAAAAGAAAGAAAAAAAAAAGCATACACGAAGGACACCATATATCTTTGTTGACAGTTATATCCTTATTATGTGTATTAGGCTAAGGATTTGTCTTCCATTAACGTAATACTCCATTGCACTGAATTACATAAGATAGATCCCCTTTCAATTCCCTCAAAGCCTCCATTACCAACTGCATTCCCCTTTTTGCATCCTTTGCCGATTGAATTGGGCAGTTTGCTGCAATTGCCGCCATTGAACATGTGCTCGGGTCGGGGAAGAAAGGCGTGTCTCCACCTCGTCATAGAGGGGAGGAGTGAACCAGCCCTGGTCGACCAACCCAGAACGTGGGGAGGGCGGAGAGAGAACGCTTGGGGGAGGTTCGAAGAGGATGAAGGGTGGGGCTATATATAACCCATGGGAAATGCCCCCACCTCAGATGAGTTTGGAGAAGTGCGAGAGAAGCGTGGGGAAGCCTTGACAGAAGTGCGAAACAAGAAGTGCAACGAAAGAGTTGCGCCCCACCAGTAGTTTTGGCTCCACCAGCAGTTGACTCCACCAGGCCGCTTCGACCCGTTACCCCGCGGGAACCAGATTGCGGTGGCATCGGTGGCCGTCGAGGTCCAGCCCGACGTCCCGTGCGGGATCAAGCCCGAACCATCTGCCCCAGCTGAACCTTCCCATTCCTCCTTCCAGCATTCATTCCTGCCATTCCATCCTTCTTGTGTACGTGAGTTTGTTTTGTTTGTCTTGTCCCAGGGAATAAGTTAAGCTTGTATAGTTAAGCTAGTATTTTCACTGTGTCACATGCTTTTTCCATTTTCCCAGTATATAACCTTGACTGCTCCTTTTGCTTTAGTGTGTGTAAATAATAAATCCTGTTATTCTTCTGTACGTCTTCTTCTTCCTCTTTACATTCGGTCGCTTTAGAGGTTTCCCCATTGAATATCTGTGGCGCGATTTTGGCCAACGTCCAGGAATCGGGTTAGTTGGGGGAACTGTTAGGGCCGCGGCGCCATCCGCTCGGCAAAACAACATCCTATCCGCGGTCCATAACAATTGGTGTCTGGGAGTGAAATTCGGGTCCCGAACCAAATTTTTTATAACATAAAAAAAAAATTTTGGTCAAAATTTGGAGCGGCCGAAATTTTGTTATAACATCCCAAATTGAATCGTGCCATGGCTGGTCAAGGTGATCGGATGCAGGTGGGGGAAATAGAAGAGGGGTTAGGGGTAATCCAGGATCAGAGGGGAGAAATGGAGGAGAGAAATGAGGAGGTGGTTGAGGGAGTATCAGGCGCACAAAATGGCTCCCTCGCGCACGTGGTTGAAGAGGCACAAAATGGCGCCTTGCACATGGCGGCGAGAGCTGCGCCCTCTGTACCAACGGGGGAAGTCATGCAATCATTTATGGCTGGAATGGAGGCCCTTATGGCCGAGATGAGGGAGCAAGTCAAAAAGGACTGGGGAAACCAAATTAAAGAAATAACTGAGGGATTGGCGAGGGACAGAGTCGCATATGAGGTAAGGGAAGTGGAGAGGGACAGAGACCGCAGGTTGGGCGAAAGGGTCCCAGGGGTGCACGACGAGGTAAAGCGGGGCGAGAAGTGCTGGTTGGGCGAAGTGGAGAAAAGCGCGGGTAAAATGACGGAGGTAGAAATCGCGACCCGGGGTTTGGGGCAGCCGGCGACCGCTGAAGTAGAGGGAATTTAAATAAAGCCAGCGGTCAAAAAAGGCAAAAGTAGCGGGTATAGTTAAAATTGAAGAGACGACGGAGGTAACCCAGGAATTGAAGGGAGAAATGGAAACTGTACAAAGTCCGTGCTCACATCACGATGCTGTGCTTAACCCAAATGGAAGTTTGCAGGTGCGCGTGGAGAAAAGGATTCCCCAGGTGAGTCGTGCTGTGTATTGTGCGGGGAGATTTTGTAGAAGGATGTTTGACGACAAGAGAATTGTCGCGCGATTGGGATCAAGGAAGCACCCGGGCGTTGGTGAAGGGTCGCGTGTGAAAAAAAAGTGTGCGTCAAGGGGTGAGCGTGTTACGAAGCGCGAGTGTGATACCGAGTGCGAGCGAGAATGCACGTCGGGGTGTACGGAGTGTGACACAGGGAGTGAGAGCAATATGGAGTGTACGTGCGAGGGGGAGTGTGACACGGAGAGTAAGGTGGTGGTGGAACGTGTGCGAGGAAGCACACCTGAGTTGGTCGTGGCGCGGGTGTGGGAGAGCCCATCTGAGCGCGTTAGTGGGTGGATGCAAGAGAGCACGCCCATGGTGAGTGGTACGGAGTACGTACCGAGTGGGGAGAGTGCGCAAGACGGTGCGCGAGGTGTGTTAAGGGAGTGTGCGAACGGCGAGTGTGCGCGAGCGGTGTGGTGTGTAACAGGGAGTGCGTTGGTGGAATGTACGGACGGCGTTGGAATGCCGGGTTTTGTGAGTGTCAAAAGGGTCGCATGTGCGTGTGGGCATGCGAGTAAAGCATCAACATTGAACGGGTTAGCGTTTAGGGCGACGGATAGCCGATGCAAGCACTCGGGGCGCGGTGTGCTTTGTTGGATTCCAGGCCCGGCGCGGATCGATGCTGCGTCGCTTCTCTTCGAAGTGTAGTTGCCGATTCGGGCTTGGCCCCGCCCTGCACGGTCGAGTCCGGGCCTTGTCGGGCGAGGCGACCGGTCCGGTTTAATGGCGAGTGGGAGGAAGTGGAACGGTGCCCCCTGGCGGGGGCGGGGTTCCGACCAGGCGAGCCTCGGTCATCGGGCCCGGGACCGCAAGGTACCGCGCCGAGATGGTGCGTGGAATCTCGGCCCGACCAAACCACCTCCCTTGAACCGAAAGCCGGACGGATTCAACCTGCAGGTGACCAAACCACCCAAATTCATTGCTCGGCTTTGCGAAGCCGAGTTTTAATGATCTGACGACGCACCAAGGCTCAGATAAAGCGGGCTGTGATGATGATGATACTGATAGTGTTTTGGACCCGACATTAGAAAAACAAAATTTGATGATTGGCAAAGGATTGGCAGAGTGATGATTGGTAATGGTAGAGTGATTGGCAGATGATTGGCAAATTTTTGATTGGTTGCAATTGGATGAGCCAAATTGATAGTAGAAGATACCCGATGTGGTGGGATGGCAACTCTGCCATCTCTCACAGCGGGGTCAAAGGAGCACTACTTTTATGGGGTTGGCAGTGAAAACTAGCCCGGGAGGGTTAGGATATTGTGTGTAGGGATCTAGAAAAGATTGACCTTAGGTAACGTTAAGGTTAGGTAGTGACAATGATACCTGTAGTGGGGCCGCAGGTAGATTAGTTTGGATGATAATGACGTGGTATGTGCTTAGTTTAAAGGGAAGACGGGGAGCACTAAGTTAGCAGGGCAACAGGTAGTTCAGATGATGCCGGGTGTGAGGAACAGGTGTGATTGCACTGCACAGGTGTGCAACTGAACAGGTGTATGGAGCAGTGTTTGAGTGAGTGATAGTGATGTGTATTGTGCTGACCAAATGGTCCAGGAAGGAAGGAGGGTGCAGGTGGCACCAGGTGTGATTGCACAGGTGTGCAACAACAGGTGAATGGAGAACAGGTGTATGGAATAAATGGTCTGGAGTATATGGAGTATTGGAATGGATGGTCGTGGAGTGAGTATGGTTGAAACTGTGGAGTGGAGTGGATGGTGCGAAGGTGTGGATGGGGGAAAGGAGGATGGACCCCCATCACGAATACCCGGGGAGGGTAGTGTAAGTGTTAGGTAGAGGGTACAGGTAAATTGTGGTTGGATATTGGCATCTGTGGTGCGGGTAGTTGCACAGGAGTGTAGTAATGGGTGCATTAGTGTAGTGGAAATGGCTGGGCGTGTGGCCTGTTAGTGTGTGTAGTTGTATGGGCACTCCACCACTGTTAGGATGTCGGCCAGGTGAGGCCGCAGGTGGGCTCTGGGAGCCGGTAGAGTTGTTGTGGATGGGGCCCGAGGATCCGGAGGACGGACCCGGGTAGCCCAGTGCCAGAGGGCACCAAGGGGTGACAGAGCCAGGAGGGGCCTTCCCCAATTAGATAGGTTAGGGTGAGGAGCTAGGTAAGCTCGGGTGGCAACTACAGTGGTGGAGATATGCAGGTGGGTAGACCTGCTGGGAGAGCTACACGTCTCAGCCCAGAAATTGTGCAAGGGCACCGGGAGATGAATCGGGGGAGTGAGACCCCAAATTGAGAAGCACCACAGTTTGGTCAATGGGAATTGGTTTTTAGAACCCATAGTGTAAGTTGGCCAATGGATTGGCAGGGAAAGACCCCAGGTAGTGTAAAGTGTGTTAATGTCATTTAGGAAGTAGTTCGGATGAAAATCTCCTCGCACCATCTACATCCACTCACCTGAGGTGATGTAACTCCACACCATGCCATGTTTTATTATTAACGCACAGGTTGTAAACCTGGTGCGTTATAGCGTTTGCCTGGGAATTTCGGGCGCTCAAAAGTGAAGCTAGTTTCTGTCACCCATTTCTGTCGCTCATTTCTGTCGCTCATTTCTGTCGCTCAGATGTGTAAACATGACGTCATCAAATCTATATTTATAGGATAGGTTATAGGAGATATATATGTTATAGGATAGGAATATAGGACCCAAATGACCCAGAGGACCCAAATGACCCAGAGGACCCAAATGACCCAGAGGACCCAAATGACCCAGAGGACCCAAATGACCCAGAGGACCCAAATGACCCAAATGACCCAGAGGACCCAAATGACCCAGAGGACCCAAATGACCCAGAGGACCCAAATGACCCAGAGGACCCAAATGACCCAGAGGACCCAAATGACCCAGAGGACCCAAATGACCCAGAGGACCCAAATGACCCAGAGGACCCAAATGACCCAAATGACCCAGAGGACCCAAATGACCCAAATGACCCAAATGACCCAGAGGACCCAGAGGACCCAAATGACCCAAATGACCCAGAGGACCCAGAGGACCCAAATGACCCAGAGGACCCAAATGACCCAGAGGACCCAAATGACCCAGAGGACCCAAATGACCCAGAGGACCCAAATGACCCAGAGTACCCAAATGACCCAGAGGACCCAAATGACCCAGAGGACCCAAATGACCCAGAGGACCCAAATGACCCAGAGGACCCAAATGACCCAGAGGACCCAGAGGACCCAAATGACCCAGAGGACCCAAATGACCCAAATGACCCAGAGGACCCAAATGACCCAGAGGACCCAAATGACCCAGAGGACCCAAATGACCCAGAGGACCCAAATGACCCAGAGGACCCAAATGACCCAGAGGACCCAAATGACCCAGAGGACCCAAATGACCCAGAGGACCCAAATGACCCAGAGGACCCAGAGGACCCAGAGGACCCAGAGGACCCAGAGGACCCAAATGACCCAGAGGACCCAGAGGACCCAGAGGACCCAGAGGACCCAAATGACCCAGAGGACCCAAATGACCCAGAGGACCCAAATGACCCAGAGGACCCAAATGACCCAGAGGACCCAAATGACCCAGAGGACCCAAATGACCCAGAGGACCCAAATGACCCAGAGGACCCAAATGACCCAGAGGACCCAAATGACCCAGAGGACCCAAATGACCCAGAGGACCCAGAGGACCCAAATGACCCAGAGGACCCAAATGACCCAGAGGACCCAAATGACCCAGAGGACCCAAATGACCCAGAGGACCCAAATGACCCAGAGGACCCAAATGACCCAGAGGACCCAAATGACCCAGAGGACCCAAATGACCCAGAGGACCCAGAGGACCCAGAGGACCCAGAGGACCCAGAGGACCCAAATGACCCAGAGGACCCAGAGGACCCAGAGGACCCAGAGGACCCAAATGACCCAGAGGACCCAAATGACCCAGAGGACCCAAATGACCCAGAGGACCCAAATGACCCAGAGGACCCAAATGACCCAGAGGACCCAAATGACCCAGAGGACCCAAATGACCCAGAGGACCCAAATGACCCAGAGGACCCAAATGACCCAGAGGACCCAAATGACCCAGAGGACCCAGAGGACCCAAATGACCCAGAGGACCCAAATGACCCAGAGGACCCAAATGACCCAGAGGACCCAAATGACCCAGAGGACCCAAATGACCCAGAGGACCCAAATGACCCAGAGGACCCAAATGACCCAGAGGACCCAAATGACCCAGAGGACCCAAATGACCCAGAGGACCCAAATGACCCAGAGGACCCAAATGACCCAGAGGACCCAAATGACCCAGAGGACCCAAATGACCCAGAGGACCCAAATGACCCAGAGGACCCAAATGACCCAGAGGACCCAAATGACCCAGAGGACCCAAATGACCCAGAGGACCCAAAGGACCCAAATGACCCAGAGGACCCAGAGGACCCAAATGACCCAGAGGACCCAGAGGACCCAAATGACCCAGAGGACCCAAATGACCCAGAGGACCCAGAGGACCCAAATGACCCAGAGGACCCAGAGGACCCAAATGACCCAGAGGACCCAAATGACCCAGAGGACCCAAATGACCCAGAGGACCCAAATGACCCAGAGGACCCAAATGACCCAGAGGACCCAAATGACCCAAATGACCCAGAGGACCCAAATGACCCAGAGGACCCAAATGACCCAGAGGACCCAAATGACCCAGAGGACCCAAATGACCCAGAGGACCCAAATGACCCAGAGGACCCAAATGACCCAGAGGACCCAAATTCTATGTATGTTTCTATGATGATGTATGTTTTGGTGAAAGTACATAATGTGAATACTAGTAGCAATTTTACAAAAACCATGGCATAATTTCAAATCTTGACCCGAGATGATAATTATGCTACATCATAATTTCCATGTGCCAACCTGGGCGGAATCCAAGTGGATTCACTTGACTTGTTTTTATTGTGCAGATGTTTGGAATGTGAGATGCATCATGACGTGGGTGTGACATTGTGCTTTGTTGTTCCATCTCTACCTCCTTATGAGGATTGATGATGAATTGGGTGATGGCAAATTTTGGTTAGAGGGATTGTGGTGACGAATTTGGTATAGGGGAAATATGGGGAAGACGTGACAGTAGTGACGAATTTGTAAAGGTGTAGGTTGTTGTAAATATGGGGTAAGGGCAAGGGTAGAGTAGGTGACAGGGGGGAGGACGTACGGTAGGGACGAGCTTTTCTCCTCTCTGTCTCCATACGCACATCGCCTTGCATTGCCTTTATTGATGTGTACCCTTGTGACCTTGCCCCTCGCTCATCTGTCTTTCCCCCCTTTTGTCTCCCACCGAGGACTGTGCGCCACTGGGTGCCGAGGGGGAGCGTGCGGGAGTCCGCCATTGTGTGCCCGGAACTCCCAGAACCAGCTGTCTGCATCGATGCACCACATTATGGACCACATGTCTTTGGCTGAGTACCACTTATGGACCCCATGGGTTGGGGCATGGCCCCTCTGCTGGATCCGGCCATGAGGGCCCGAGATCTTGCTGGCGGACCTTGGTCACAGGGCACCTTTGCCGCACAGGTGAACCACACATAGTCGGCCCGGTGGGCCATAAATAAATCAAGCCAATGGACACGTTCTGTGCAGGTTTATTTCCACCAATAGGCCGCCAGTAAGAAAAGGAAAGAAAGACAACATCTGGAAGAACAAATAGCCAGCAGAGGGAGCCGAAGAGCAAGAGACCACCTGCAGGGTTTGTCGGTTTATTTTTCATTGAACTGTGGTGACTGTGCACCGATTGGTGCTTGAGGGTGCTTTGGTGTATTTTTGGGTGCTTTCATGGTGCATCGATGCAGAGCAGACTGTCTCCCCCCCAAAAGAACAATCATAGGTCCTGGGTTAGTATTGTAAATAAAAGTAGAGCCATTGTAAATAATGCGCCCCCACCGTAAATGTGTAGTTTGAAGACCATTCCGCAATTCGGTTAGCTGTGGGCGTGAATCTGTTAGGCAGGGTGCAATGGAGCAGCGGGACATATTTATTTATGTTTTAAAACTGTCGCACTCAGGGTCAGGTTAAATGTAGAGGGAACTACACCTACGTGCCACACTAAGGTAAAAGTTATAGGCCCGGTACGTGCCTAAGGGGAGGAGGGTGCAGTGTTGTGGATATGAGAATGTTGTTTTTTTATTGTTGTGTAGTGAGTAGTTGTAAAATGTCATCCTCCTTCCTGCAATTGTTGTTGTATAAAGATCAAAGGCCGTTCCCATAGTTAATTCCATAAAGCATACACGAAGGACACCATATATCTTTGTTGACAGTTATATCCTTATTATGTGTATTAGGCTAAGGATTTGTCTTCCATTAACGTAATACTCCATTGCACTGAATTACATAAGATAGATCCCCTTTCAATTCCCTCAAAGCCTCCATTACCAACTGCATTCCCCTTTTTGCATCCTGTGCCGATTGAATTGGGCGGTTTGCTGCAATTGCTGCCATTGAACATGCGCTCGGGTCGGGGAAGAAAGGCGTGTCTCCACCTCGTCATAGAGGGGAGGAGTGAACCAGCCCTGGCCGACCAACCCAGAACGAGGGGTTTGGCTGGGGAGGGCGGAGAGAGAACGCTTGGGGGAGGATCGAAGAGGATGAAGGGTGGGGCTATATATAACCCATGGGAAACGCCCCCACCTCAGATGAGTTCGGAGAAGTGCGAGAGAAGCGCGGGCAAGCCTTGACAGAAGTGCAAAACAAGAAGCGCGGGGAAGCCTTTGACAGAAGTGCGAAGTAAGAAGTGCAACGAAAGAGTTGCGCCCCACCAGTAGTTTTGACTCCACCAGGCCGCTTCGACCCGTTACCCCGCGGGAACCAGATTGCGGTGGCATCGGTGGCCGTCGAGGTCCAGCCCGACGTCCCATGCGGGATCAAGCCCGAACCATCTGCCCCAGCTGAACCTTCCCATTCCTCCTTCCAGCATTCATTCCTGCCATTCCATCCTTCTTGTGTACGTGAGTTTGTTTTGTTTGTCTTGTCCCAGGGAATAAGTTAAGCTTGTATAGTTAAGCGAGTATTTTCACTGTGTCACCTGCTTTTTCCATTTTCCCTGTATATAACCTTGACTGCTCCTTTTGCTTTAGTGTGTGTAAATAATAAATCCTGTTATTCTTCTGTATGTCTTCTTCTTCCTCTTTAGTTTCGGTCGCTTTAGAGGTTTCCCCATTGAATATTTGTGGCGCGATTTCGGCCAACGTCCAGGAATCGGGTTAGTCGGGGTAACTGTTAGGGCCGCGGCGCCATCCGCTCGGCAAAACAACATCCTATCCGTGGTCCGAAACAATATATATATACACAAAGAATTAAGTTAAGCACCCCCCCCGTTTTTTTACAACCTCGCACATTACAAGTTTGTTGTCGTCAAAACAGTGTAATATACCCATGATATTGCTATATTTTCTGGAGAAGTGATATTATGGTCACATAAAAACATAACAATCATGCCGTTTTCAATATTTTATTCTGAATAATTTAAGGTGAAATTTTTTGGGAATTTTAGGCATATTTTCACCTCAATTTAAGTATGGAGCTATAGGTCCATCACGGACAGTGTGGATGACGTTTATGTTTTCTAACGTACAGTCATTGTTCTGAGAAGACCTCTAGCGATCTTTGCGTCAATAACGTGTGTAGGACCCACGTGATCGGAGCACTGACTCAACCCTACGTCTCATAGACCCTGTAAGCCGTCGTATGCGTTGCTGTGGCAGGTTGTTCCATTCCCGATGTAATGCACGTTCCAATTCATCCAGATTGGCTATTGGAGGGACCATCTTCGCAATTTGTCGTCCCAACATGTCCCAAACGTGCTCGAGGGGGTTCAACCTGCCACAGCAACGCATACGACGGCTTACAGGGTCTATGAGACGTAGGGTTGAGTCAGTGATCCGATCACGTGGGTCCTACACACGTTATTGACGCAAAGATCGCTAGAGGTCTTCTCAGAACAATGACTGTACGTTAGAAAACATAAACGTCATCCACACTGTCCGTGATGGACCTATAGCTCCATACTTAAATTGAGGTGAAAATATGCCTAAAATTCCCAAAAAATTTCACCTTAAATTATTCAGAATAAAATATTGAAAACGGCATGATTGTTATGTTTTTATGTGACCATAATATCACTTCTCCAGAAAATATAGCAATATCATGGGTATATTACACTGTTTTGACGACAACAAACTTGTAATGTGCGAGGTTGTAAAAAAACGGGGGGGGTGCTTAACTTAATTCTTTGTGTATATATATATGTGTGTGTGAGTATGTGTATATATATGTTTGTGTGTGTGTTTGTGTATGTGTTTATATGTGTGTGTGTGTGGAGTATGTGTATATATATATTGTTACGGACACGGCTAAAGATGTTGCTTGACCGAGCGGAATGGCCGCCGTGTTCGTACAGTTTACCCGATTACCCCCAACTCACCCGATTCCACTCGAACGTTGGCCAAATCGCGCTACGCTAAATCAATGATGGAAAGGACACAACGACTGGGACAAATGAAACGACGCAAGGGGTACAGTTCTCAAGACCTCTGGAGGAGGATATAATTAGTGGTGGAGAAAAGGGGTAGATTACAAGGTAGAGTGAGGTAAAAGACACAGAAGAGATAGGCACTTAGATACAATCTTATCTATCCCAGACAGACCACAGACAAACGGAACAAGACTGACTTACACAGGGATTGATGGCAGGGAAGGACAGGTCGGTTGATAGCACAAGGTGCACCTTGGCTCGGGGACAGGATCAAGCACGGTCCAAAAGATGCAGGGAGGCCTCACAGCGCTCGGAGGTGGTCTTGCTTGCTCCAAGCTCAGCGCGCATCTGACGTCACCTCCCTCTCACTGCGCATGCTCAGCGGGGAGTGACACGCCCTCGGCTGGTTGACTCCGCCCCAGATGGGACCAGTCCGCCGCTTCTATTGGGTGCGGGGGTTACCGGGCTCCGCCCTTGACGAGGAGCTGACAGCGAGCCCCTACGTGGTAACCCCGTCGAGCACATGTTCGATGGCGGCTCGCTGGGAAGGCCTCATGCCCTCCCAACATCCCCTACCAACCAAGCCGGAGTGAGGACGCGCACTCCCCGCGCCGCCGCCATTGTTGTTGTTGTTGTTGTTGTTGTTGCTGAACCGTGAGGAAGAGTTGCGGGGAGGTATTGGGAGGTCCTAAACTTCCTAACGGTGCCATACAATCACATTCTGGTGCAACGAAGAGTCAGAATTAATGGAAACGAGTCCTTAACTGACATAGACTAAGAATAACTAGCAAGATGTCCTATAGTTGTCTACGTGAGATGCGGTGGACCTGGATGCGACATTTAATGGGGGAAATAGGGGGAGGTCGGGTCTACAGAGTGTTGTTTACAGAAAATGGGACTAGGGAATGGGGGATTGGGGATAGTTGGGAAGTATTGAGGAAATAGGGGAATATTTACAAGCGGATATGGATGGATCCAAATCCCATATCCGCAACATTGCACCCTTCTCTACCTCGGGGCGTCACGACCAGATAAATTTTTACCTACGTTAGTGTGGCACTCAGATGTAGTTCCCTCTACTATTAACTCAACCCTGAGTGCGACAGTTTTACAGATGTTCACAAATGAGTAAATATGTCCCCCTGCGACGTTGCACCCTTCTCCTAACAGAAACACACCCACAGGATAACCGAATCGCGGAAAGCATCCTCAAACTAAACATACAGCCGGTAGGGAGCATCATTTACACAAGACTACACTGATATTTACACTACGATCCAGGACCTGTTCTTTGAGGAACACATGCAGATGTTATGCATAGAGAGAGCACGCATGCCAGCATCGATACACCAACCCACGAGTGCCCTGTGGCCCTACGGCCTTTAATAATGTGCAGAGCACCCCGTCCAAGCACCAAAAGCACCACCCCATTATGTACAGTCAGCACCATCCGGTGCACCAATAAAGTGTTCATAAAAATGCACAATTAAGTGTCCATGGTCACCGGTGGTGTCGCAGCCGGCCGATGTTCTGCCGCTGGTCTTGTCTTCATGGAGTGCACTTGGCCTTCTGGCTTCTTTAGAAATAAAGAAATGCGCCAACCGCGTCCATTTCTAAATTGTGGCCGTCAGGGGGCCAACTAAAAGTGGTTCACCTGTATGGCATAGGTGCCACGTTGACCCAGGTCCATCCACGGGTGGTGCTTGACCGCAAAAGAACTGCGGTCCATTGTGGGCGGCCACAAAAATTGCGGTCCATATGGTGTATCGATCCAGGCAGCAAGCAGCGGAAGTACAGGCCCACAACTGCGGAGCCAGCACCTCTCTCTCCTCTCTCTCTGCCCCAAAGCCAGATCCTCGGAGGTGGGAGACAAAATAAGACAAGTGAGTAAGGTGGTAAGGGCGCAAAAGTGCACGCAAGGCAAGGTAATGCACACTGGGGGCACATGGGAACCAGGTGAGACAGGTACGTTCCTACCGTACGCCCCCCCCCCCCACCAGGTAACCTACATTGGCCCTCCCTTACCCCTTACTGTATCCACAAAACACAACACTACCCATAAAGATCTACTTTACACATCAACAAACGTCCCTACTGTCTTCCCCGTTCCTCCCATAAACCAAATTCGTCTTCTCTCCCTCCTAACCAATCAAATTTGCCATTTCCAATTCATCATCAATCCTCATAAGGAGGGAGAGATGGAATTACGCACAATGTCACACCCACGTCATGATGCGTCTCACAATCCAAAACATTTGCATTAATGAAAAATAATAAAACATGGCATGGTGTGGAGTTACCTCATCTCAGGTGAGTGGATGCAGATGGTGCGAGGAGATCCTTCATCCTAACTATCCTCTAAATGATTTTAACACACTTTACACTACCCAGGGTCTCTCCCTGCCAATCCATTGGCCAACTTACACTATGGGCTCTAAAAACCAATTCCCATTGACCAAACTGTGGTGCTTCTCAATTTGGGGTCTCACTCCCCCGATTCATCTCCCGGTGCCCTTGCACAATTTCTGGGCTGTGACGTGTAGCTCTCCCAGCAGGTCTACCCACCTGCACACCTCCACCACTGTAGTTGCCACACGAGCTTACCTAGCTCCTCACCCTAACCTAACTAACTGGGGAAGACCCCTCCTGGCTCTGTCACCCCACTCGGTGCCCTCTGGCACTGGGCTACCCGGGTCCGTCCTCTGGATCCTCGGGCCCCATCCACAACAACTACTACCGGCTCCCAGAGCCCACCTGTGGCCTCACCTGGCCGACATCCTCACAGTGGTGGAGTGCCCAACCATTCACACTCATACTAACAGGCCACACGACCAGCCAATTTCACCACACCAATGCACCCATCCACAATACCATTCTGCAACCGCACCACAAATGCCAATATCCAACCACAATTTACCTATACCCCCTACCTAACACTTACACTACCCGCCCCGGGTACTCGTGAAAGGGGTCCACTCTTCCCCCATCCACACCTTCGCACCATGCACACCACTCCGTACCACTTACTCCAACTCTCTCCACACCACTCATTCTCTGCTCCATATATTCCACACACCTGTACTTGCACACCTGTGCTCTTATACTTGGTGCCGCCTGCACCCTTCTCTCCCCCAAGCGCATTCGCGCTGATCCACAACACTCACTACGCATACACTGCTCCACACACCTGTCCAGTTCTCACACAGCATCATCTCATCTAACTACTCCCCTCTGAAACTTGCGCTTCCCAGTCGTCCCTTTAAACTATTGCGCTCCCTCATCATTATCAAACACTAAGCTACTACGTCCCCACTACAGGTATCAGTCACTATCTAAACCTTAACGTTACCTAATGTCCTTCTCTAGATCCCTAACAATATAACCTAACCCACCCGGGCTAGTTTTCACTGCCATACACCCCATAAGCTATAGCGCATTTGCCCCATGTTTGTGAGGGATGACAGAGTTGCCATCCCACCACATCGGGCATCTCCCACTACCAATTTTGCACCTCAAATTTCAACAAATCAAAAATTTGCCAATCACTACCCATCATCTGCCAATCATTACTGCCAATCCTTTGCCAATCATCAAATTTTGTTTTTCTAATTTCGGGGCCAAAACACTATCCTCGTCATTACAGTCTACTTACTAATGCCTCTCGGTGCGCCAATTTACTTCTAAAGCTCAGCTTCGTACAGCCAAGCCATGAATGCGGGTTGTTTGGTGCCAGCGGCTGGATACGTCCCGCATTCGGTGCAGGGAAGGAGGTTTACCCGGGCCGAGGTCCCAAGCACCATCTCGGCACGGAGCCATCCCATGGCCCGATCTCGACCTGCCGGAATGCCTCAACAAAAAGTGGTCGCCATGACGACCCTTCCTATCGGGCTGCCCGCTCCGCCTAGTGGAGCACGGACGCGGCCGTTCAAAGCGAGGCCCAGCGTGGATCGCGTACGGCGGTCCTTTCGAACCCGCCGTGGCTCGGATCCCCGCTGGTTCTCGCGGCACGCGAAGCCCGGCACGCACCGAGGGCCCGATTCGGCTATAAGTCGCTCTAACCGCTAACCCGGTTACCGTCGATGCCTCACCTGCATGCTTACACGCATACGCTACCCCTTTCTTGCTCATACATCCAGCCGCTTCCCTGCTGTTGGTCATTGCACCTTCTCTTACACACCCAGGTACACTCATTCCACTCACAGACTTGGTCACACACCTGACCACCGAACACCTTGGCACACATTCGTCGCTCGCACACCTCACCAACACACCTCTTCGCGCCCCCTCCTCGGTCACCTCCTCTGTGACAATCACAGGTGTGCTCTCACTCGCACACCCAACCACGTGCCTCACTACCAATTCCAGCATGCATTCCCACACACGCTCTACCATTCCAGGTGTGCTTCCTTTCTCACCTGTCACAACCAACTCACGCTCCGTGTCACTCTTACAACTCTCACCTCCACTCTTGACAGCGCACTCACCCTTACTCTCGACAGCGCACTCTTTTCTCATGCACCCGTCCGTTACACACCTTTCTCGCGCACACTCTCCCGTCACCGGACCCTCTCGCTCGCACCCTCGTTCCATACCCTCCGGACCAGCCATACACCTCACTCTTGGCCTCTCATGAACATCCGGGTCTATCTCGACCCCCAAGCTTATTAAATCACCTGGCGCATCATACGCACGACCATATTGGTCACCACTTACACCGGGTCCTCTTTCTCTTCGCTTCTCCTCCATCACCTGCGAATCCCTCATCCGGTTAATGAGCACATCATCACGATCCGAACACAGACTTTGGACCAATTCTTTTACTTCCTCCTTTATCTCTTTCTTATCCTCTCTCCTTCGCTTCTTAATTTCGCTCACCCCTTCTTCCACTTCTTCTAATATCTGCTTCACCTCCTTCATCTCCTCGTGCATCCCCTTAAGTTCTTCCTCTAACTCCACCTTATTTTTTTCTATGTGCTCCCGCACCTCCCGTTCTTTAACCTCCATCACCTCTACCACCTTGTTCATTTTCCTCGCCAGGTCCTCATGTACCGTCTGACACTCTTTTTTAATTACCCCTATGTCCTTTTTCATCTCCTTCTGTGTCGATTTAAAACCCTCTATTACCGCTGTGTTCTTCTTTACCTGGCCCCCAACTCCTTTTGTCCCACTGTCAGTTGTTCTACTCCCAGCGTCAACTCCTCTATACCACCTTGCAATTTTACAGTCCCCTTTCTCACCTCCTTCTCCATGCGCTCCTTACAGTGCCTCACCTCCTCGCGCACTCCTCCGACCTCCTCACTCACACCTCTTCTGATCTCTTCTCCCATCACTTGCATCTCCTGCCCAGATGCCACCCTCATCTGCTCCATTTCCTTCCTGTGAGCATCCAATTTAGTTTCTACCCCCATTCTGACCCCCTCTATCTGCTGCCCCATTTTTTAAACTTCCCTTTCCACTTGGTCCCTCATGTCCCTCAATTTGCCTTCCATACTGTTTTCTAACCCCTCTAACCCCTTTTTCATCCCTTCCATTTGATTCTCTTGAGCGGCCATTCTGTTTTCTACCCCCATTAACCCATGTTTCACCCCTTCTAATTTCTTGTCTAATCCCTCACCGGTACCCCTCGCTTCGTCCCTCATTACCCCCAATTGCTCACTCTGAGCATCCATCCGGTTCCCCATTACCCCCATCATTCTGCTTTCCATTTCTTCACTATTCTTGTCCATAAGGGCCTTCATTTGTATAAAAAAAAGGTTAAAATCCACCAACGGCGCTGCTACGGTCACGGGCGCCGTAGCCATGTGCGAGGCGGCATTTTGCGCGCCCATAACCTCGTGCGCGAGGACGCCATTTTGCGAACCTGCCGCCCTCACTGCTTCACTCTCCTCTTGTCCCTCAATTTGGTCCTGGATCGACCCTGCCTCACTCTCCTCTACCGGAACCCAGCCATCTTGATCTGCCATAGCGCGACTTTCAAAATTCGGGTTTTTATTTTAAAACAAAACAAATTTCGGTTACTTGTAATTTTGAGCGCGTTAAGCGCGCTTCAGGTCCGTATCTCACTCCTCGACACCAATTGTTACGGACACGGCTAAAGATGTTGCTTGACCGAGCGGAATGGCCACCGTGTTCGTACAGTTTACCCGATTACCCCCAACTCACCCGATTCCACTCGAACGTTGGCCAAATCGCGCTACGCTAAATCAATGATGGAAAGGACACAACGACTGGGATAAATGAAATGACGCAAGGGGTACAGTTCTCAAGACCTCCGGAGGAGGATATAATTAGTGGTGGAGAAAAGGGGTAGATTACAAGGTAGAGTGAGGTAAAAGACACAGAAGAGATAGGCACTTAGATACAATCTTATCTATCCCAGACAGACCACAGACAAACGGAACAAGACTGACTTACACAGGGATTGATGGCAGGGAAGGACAGGTCGGTTGATAGCACAAGGTGCACCTTGGCTCGGGGACAGGATCAAGCACGGTCCAAAAGATGCAGGGAGGCCTCACAGCGATCGGAGGTGGCGTCTCTCTTGCTTCAAGCTCAGCGCGCATCTGACGTCACCTCCCTCTTCCTGCGCATGCTCAGCGGGGAGTGACACGCCCTCG
>NC_136261.1:377327818-377495318 GCF_964187855.1 Myxine glutinosa | reverse complement strand
AGTATGATCTCATCACAATCTTTTGTTGGAGACATGAGTCTGTCATTGAAGCATTCACCCAGATCGTTGACTTTCACTACAGTGGCTGGTTTCTTTGTCAGCTTATGCACAAGTACCATCCCATCCACCAGTGCAATCTTGCGACTTGTAGGTTTACTAGATGTGGATGCCATAGTTCTTGTGTCCATTGGATCTTCTTGTAGAACACTTGCAGCTGGTGTCTGCTGCTGATCTTCGGGGTGAATTTCTGCTCTTGCTAACTTGTCGAGGAGATGAATTAACTTCGACTTGTCAGTGCATGGAAGAATTGTCCCATCTGGAGCGAACACTGCTCTTGGTGTCACAGTGAACTCGTAATTTCTGATGGCATATTTCTGGTTGACGTCTCTGTTTGACTTGGCAAGGACCATGAGCCTTCCGTACAGTTCGTTAGTCTCCTTCAGATCCACAGTCCTGTCTCTGAGTTTCACTGTGGTTCTCTTGTTCCCAGACGTGAACTTCTTGTTGTTCTCCTTCTTGACTGGTGCCCAGAGGCTAACATCTCCATTGATATGCTCCGACACGTAGTCTTCATACAACTTCTGACCAGTGACATCAATGTTCAAGATCTGTGGTACATACTCGTCTGGGATGCAAGCATTCATTATCACATTGTGCAGCTTGTCACATTCAGTGTCAAATGGATTCCCGTGACTCAGTATCGCAGCCTTGATCTTGTTGATTGCTTCATGCTCCCTCTTGACTGCACTTGGACCAAGGTCATGATATTCTGTTAACTTGTCACCTTCCAGGCCAAACTGACTCTTGAAGTCTTTTGACAGGCGTGATAATTCTGGTGTAACCATGAAGAATCTCTGTCTAGCATTGGCATTGTTAGAGATGCCAATCAGTCCAGAGTGAATCTTCATCAGCTTGTTCAGATGTTCACATGCATGATCTGGTCCAATGTATACAAACGGGATGTCATTCTTGGTTACTGATAGATTGCCAGCTCCTAGTTCTTCCCAGGTCCTAGGGTGATTGGTTCTTAGGTCATACATGTCTGCGATGTATCGGGGCCAGAGCCGCTTGTATTTGATCCGGTCCATGGCAAAGAATAACTTGCTCAGTTCTTCTCCAGCTTGGAGGTGAAGCACCAGGTCAGCACTCCGTGATGCTGCCACGAATAACAGGATTGTCTCCACCCGATGTAGATAGTTCATCATTGACTTGAACATCATCTAGCTTATCGAACTTGTTACCATTGGATTCGGGGCCCTTGAAAATGTATGTTTAGCCGTTAGAATCAAAGCTTTATGTTGTTTAGAAGCTGAGATATTGAGAAACATCAATTTTATGGCGGCCAGTTTGAAAAATCCAAGATGGCCGCCACATAGGAGCTCTATGGTCATGTCTAGCTTATCGAACTTGTTACCATTGGATTCGGGGCCCTTGAAAATGTATGTTTAGCCGTTAGAATCAAAGCTCTATGTTATTTAGAAGCTGAGATATTGAGAAAAATTAGTTCTACGGCAGCAATTTTGAAAATCCAAGATGGCCGCCATACAGGAGTCTGTACAAATAGCAACATTGGTTTTCTGACTGACTATACAATGTAGTTTCCAAAAATATATAGTTTTCCAAATCCCCTAAAAAATCCAACGAAACTTTAAATCTGGACATACTGAACCTGACTATTAACGAACTGTTTGTTTTATTCCAGCATTAAAAACCAACCAAACAACATGAAGTTTGATGATGAAACCAAGGAATATCACAGCCTTGAAGTTCCTCAGGGTGCCAATTCATTCCCTGCCCATGTGAGTTTAAAATTTCCATCTTGATAAACTTGAGGTGAGATTCAACTTTACTTACAAATTTTATAATTTCTCGCTTTGTTTTCCAACAGAACATTACTTCAATCGCAGAGATTATAGTTGAGATCGATGACCACAACCACGACCACGACAACGATATCAACTCTGATTGGGGTTATTTTGAGATCCTAAAGAGTGGTTATTTACTCCCAACCTGTGATACCCTAAATTTTCATCTCGACGACCTTGGCACCAAGCTCGATTTTTTGGAGGTATGGTTTATTTATTATATATCCTCATCCACTTTACCTTCTCCTTGCTTCACCCGATATTAATATTTTCTCTCCCCTCTTGTCTTAAATAGAAAGAGATTCAAAACCTGAAGACATCTGCTGAAACTACCCTTGAGTTGTGCTGGGAAGAAACTGAATATATACCTCAAGAAAAATGTTTTAATAATATCCTCATATTTACCAAAATCATCCTCATATTTACCAACACCGTCCTCATATTTACCATCACCATCCTCATATTTACCATCACGATCCTCATATTTACCATCACCATCCTCATATTTACCATCACCATCTTCATATTTACCAACATCATCCTCATATTTACCATCACCATCTTCATATTTACCATCATCATCCTCATATTTACCAACATCATCCTCATATTTACCAACATCATCCTCATATTTACCAACACCAGCCTCATATTTACCATCATCATCCTCATATTTACCATCATCATCCTCATATTTACCATTACCATCCTCATATTTACCAACATCATCCTCATATTTACCATCACCAGCCTCATATTTACCAACATCATCCTCATATTTACCATCACCATCTTCATATTTACCATCACCATCCTCATATTTACCATCATCATCCTCATATTTACCATCATCATCCTCATATTTACCATCACCATCCTCATATTTACCAACATCATCCTCATATTTACCATCACCATCTTCATATTTACCATCATCATCCTCATATTTACCATCACCATCCTCATATTTACCATCATCATCCTCATATTTACCATCACCATCCTCATATTAACCATCACCATCCTCATATTTACCATCATCATCCTCATATTTACCAACACCGTCCTCATATTTACCATCATCATCCTCATATTTACCATCACCATCCTCATATTTACCAACATCATCCTCATATTTACCATCACCATCTTCATATTTACCATCATCATCCTCATATTTACCATCACCATCCTCATATTAACCATCACCATCCTCATATTTACCATCATCATCCTCATATTTACCATCACCATCCTCATATTTACCATCACCATCTTCATATTTACCATCATCATCCTCATATTTACCATCACCATCTTCATATTAACCATCACCATCCTCATATTTACCATCATCCTCATATTTACCAACACCGTCCTCATATTTACCATCATCATCCTCATATTTACCATCACCATCCTCATATTTACCATCACCATCCTCATATTTACCATCACCATCCTCATATTTACCAACATCATCCTCATATTTACCATCACCATCTTCATATTTAACATCATCATCCTCATATTTACCATCACCATCTTCATATTTACCATCACCATCCTCATATTTACCATCATCATCCTCATATTTACCATCACCATCCTCGTATTTACCATCACCATCCTCATATTTACCATCATCATCCTCATATTTACCATCACCATCCTCATATTTACCATCACCATCTTCATATTTACCATCACCATCCTCATATTTACCATCACCATCCTCATATTTACCATCATCATCCTCATATTTACCATCACCATCTTCATATTTACCATCACCATCCTCATATTTACCATCATCATCCTCATATTTACCATCACCATCTTCATATTTACCAACACCATCCTCATATTTACCATCACCATCCTCATATTTACAATCACCATCCTCATATTTACCATCATCATCCTCATATTTACCATCACCATCCTCATATTTACCATCACCATCCTCATATTTACCATCATCATCCTCATATTTACCATCACCATCCTCATATTTACCATCACCATCTTCATATTTACCATCACCATCCTCATATTTACCATTACCATCCTCATATTTACCATCATCATCCTCATATCTACCATCACCATCTTCATATTTACCATCACCTTCCTCATATTTACCATCATCATCCTCATATTTACCATCACCATCCTCATATTTACCATCACCATCTTCATATTTACCATCACCATCTTCATATTTACCATCACCATCTTCATATTTACCAACACCATCCCCACATTTAATACTGTAGCACGTTGAATTATAACACTTCTTTGCTGGCAAACTGGCTGGCTCCATGATGGCTGTTGGTTTGTGAGAACACTTGATAAAAAAACAGGCAGCTATTATGAAGGTTAGTTGACTATAAGAAGACATATCATTTGTTTGTCTCTGATGCAGTGTATAATTTGTGCTGAAAAACAACAAAACTGAAATTTTAAGGCTTGCTGCACATCCATGTGTTCAAGCACACTGCACTTTCAGTTTGACCCCCACTAAAACGGTCAAAACGTTTAATTGGCTTAAAGCTCTAAAGGTCAAATGGACCGTGTAGACATAGTCACGGTGCAATAACTTATAATTAGCAGATGTACTCACGGTCCAATAATGTGATTATAAATTTGATAGAAGTGCAGTGCAGGACTCACATTCAAATGGTACGTAATTGATGGACGTAGTCACATGGGTCGACCAAGGCTTCACCGTGTTTTTCTGGATAAATATACAATAAATTTGCAAAACTTTCTGTAATCTTGTTTTCTCTTTGTCATTATGGGGTGTTGGGTGTCGATTGATGAGGGAAAAATGAATTTAAACGATTTCAGCATCAGGCTGCAACATAACAAAATGTAAAAAAAGTGAAGGGGTCTGAATACTTTCTGAATGCACTGTATATAGTATATATATATTGTTACGGACCGCGGATAAGATGTGTTTGCCGAGCGGATGGCACCGCGGCCGTACAGTTACCCCAACTAACCCGATTCCTGAACGTTGGCCAGATCGCGCCACAGATATTCAATAGGGAAAAGACTAAGGCGACACGGATGTGAAGAAGAAGAAGACAAAAAGGTTGGAAATACGAATATAATTTATTTACTATTTACAGGCTCAAAAAACCAAGGAGAAGGAAAGATAAGAAAATAATATACAGAAGATATTAGAGACACCGTGCAAATTCCTTATACAAACTTAATTAAATCCCCAGGGACAAAACAAACAGAACAAACTCACATACACGAAAGGATGGAAAGGCCGCGTGTCCTGAAGTCGGGTTAACCCTAACCCTAACCGTTAACCCTAACCCTAACCCTAACCCTAACCCTAACCCTAACAACCCTAACCCTAACCCTAAGCAGGCTTTGTGCTTCCCTGGACGATCTCACTCTCCAACAACTCCTCACCATCGACGACCATGTTGCAACCACTGACCCCTCAACTGCTTCTTGCGCGCGCTTTTATAACGCCTCCGGCGATCAAGCCGCCGGCCTTCAGGACACGCCCATCGGTGTGCTCACCTCGGCCCTGGTTGGTCGCGCGACCCTCTGGCTCCGCCCTTGATGACGACGGGCGGGCACGCCCTTCTTCCCCGACCCGAGCACATGTTCAATGGTGGTTTTGGAGGGGATGTAATTTGCAACCGAGGCTTGGCAATGACGAAAGGGGAAATGGAGGTTTTGGGAATGGGAATGAAGAATGAAGGGAATCTATCTCATTTCACTTGGTGCAATGGAGTGTCATCTTAATGGAAGACAAGGCCTTACCCTAAGACACATAATAAAGATATAACTATTGAACAGGGGTGTTATGGTGTCCTCCATGTATGCTTTATGGAACTAACTACGGGAACGCCATTTTGACCTTTATACAACACTGGAGGCAGGAGGGTCCAGAATCAAGCAATAATAATAACAACACAATAAAAAAAAACACAAGCCTCATATCCACAACAATATATATATATATATATATATATATATATATATATATATATATATATATATATATATATATATATATATATACATACATACATACATACATACATACATACATACATACATATATATATATATATATATATATATATATATATATATATATATTATATATATATATATATATATATATATATATATATATATATATATATATATATATATATATATATATATATATATATACTACAATGGTTGTCGGATTGTCCATAATATTCCATCCTTAACCACACTTGTTCTTGAAAGTGTTCTTTTGTTGTCGCTACTGTCAATTTTATGCAGTTACCCACACCTATTTATATGTGATTGGCCCTCGGGCTATTGTGTTGGCGTGGCTCCTCCCACACAAGGCTGATTTACAGGCGTGGTCCCGCCTACCCCTCATTTGCCTTCATATTTCTATGCGTACACAACAACACAACAAGCAGTGATGTCTACTTTTCGTGGAATCTTTTCAAGTTATGAAAGTTTTGAGCAGTCATGGACCTTCCCACTATAAAATGCAGAAGATTCGTGTTTAAACCAAGTCCTTATCTTCAACCGATTTTGAGTTAGGCTGTCGGAAAAGAAGAGTAAGAAGAATTTATACAATCGGGCTATTTTGGGTCGGTCAGTTTTGTTTTCCAAAAATTTAATTAATTGTATTACCTCCGCCACCAAAGGTGGGAAGAGGTTTTGTCTGTCTGTTTGTCTATCTGTTATTAACATATTGTTCACAATATTCCATGACGGATTTGGACAAAACTTGATGAAGAGGTTAGGTATGTGAAAAGGAAGAATTGATTCAGTTTTGGTGAAGATTCAAATCTGGAATCGGATCAGAGAATTTTTTAATTTTATAAGTGATTCTTCACCATTGAAAGATAGGACCAAACACCATATATAGCATGATATTTCAAAAAGTTGTGGAGGAGTTATGATGAAACTAGGTGGATGAGTTGGTTAGTTGGTGTGCCTGGTGGTGCTGTGCGCTTTACCGAGTACCATTCTAGTTGGATATGAAATCCTCCACAGACGACTGGTAGGTAATTTATAGATTGACAAGTTTGTATCTTGGTAGATTTTTTGAGAATTTGTGTTGTATTAAACCGATGGAATGTCCTTGTCATCTTTACAAAATAAATCTATCAACTTCCTGATTATTTTGGTAACAAGTCTCAAGTGAAAAGGACAACATGAAAAGTGGAATGGATAAAAGTGGCAGGGGGGACATAACATGAAATAAAGGGGCGAGGGAGAGAGAATTACACATATGAACGAAAGGTTGGATAACATACACAGAAAGAGAAGGGATCTACAAAGAACGTTACCATAAACCAACATCCAAAAGGGTCAGTGTGCAATGGTCACATGGATTTTCACAATTTCACATAAAAAAAAGAAAAGTAGACAGAAGAAGGAGACGAAGAAGAAGAGGGACGAGCAAAGATAGATGTTCAACAGGCCCTGATTTATCAATAGCATGAAGAGCGAATTAAAAGATGAATTCAAAAGGGGAAAAAGCTAAACGAAAATCTGTCACCATGACAAAAGATCTCCACGGGACATCCAAAGGGGACCAACAAATCGAAGAACCGTGCTTAATGTGGTGGGGGAGTTTGATTGGAGGACGTTCATCCATGTACACGTTCATCCATGTACATGTGCACACCTTCATCTACGGCATGGAGCTCCACCACACTATAATTACAAGCGCTCTCAATAAGCTTTTCAATAAAACTACATAATACCACCAAGAAATGGACCAGCCCTGCTGCAAGAGCATAACTCATAAACCCATTGGTTCAAGCTCATTAAGTACCCCCAGGCCCCAAAGACAGCCCCTATCTAACATCGCTGATTGATCTCATGTTGTCAAACTACCAGATGTGATCAAAAAGAAAATCCTGGTGCAGCAGTAATCGAGTATGGTATTCGAGTGTGTGCACATATTACTTAGTGATCCTGTGACTGGTGGTTCAGGCCAAAAAGCGTTAAAACGGCCATTAGTGTACAGTATATCAGGAATGCCATATGTATAGTAGTAAAAAGTCCGTCCAAAATGACGGGTTGGAACAGTTTATTCGACAGTGCAGCCTTGTGAGCGTGCCAAAGTCTGAAGCCTCGGCCTAGTGTCAGTTGTGCTTAAAGGGTAGGTGGGGGGTAATATGGACCCCCTAAGCCAAAGTCCCGATAGAGGCTATACAAATAGACGAGGAAAATGTCCAAATAATGGTTTTTTTGACAACCAGACAGACTACATCCCCGTGCAGTTTGGGTTGAATAAAATCAAAGACATATGATTGAGGGGACATTTAAAAAGATGCCATCAGTGTCCATATTCCCCACGTTGTTTGGAATATGGACCCCCCCCCCATTGGGGTAATATGGACCGCGGGTCCATATGGACACACATCCAAAGGTTTGCAAGTCCATATTACCTCAATGTTGTAAGTCCAGTTCCTTTTCGACAAATGTTCCCTTGGACAAATGTTACTTTCCGATTTTTCAGTGAACAACAACCTTAGCGACACTCGACACAGACGAAAGCACCTATACCCTCATAGTCAGTTTCGTTTATGTGGGCCCATTGCTTGCATTCACTGCATTGGATCCAAGAAATTTCAGGTGGATCAACAAATAACTCATTGCAATATATGCAATAGAAATTACTCATGCAGTTTTCAGGTCTTCCTCTGCCCACAAACCACGTACACCTTTCTTTTTGTATGTTCGCACCTGAAAGCCAAATCACAACAAATCATCTTAGTCTTGTCAGACCACAAAAACACTTTGGACCTCGCCGTCAAGTATCGGCTGTTTCTCAACAGCCGATATCATACACCTTCACATACACAGAAAAACACAGCCTTTACTAGCCTCTACCTGCCCCTACAGTGACCAATTACAAATTTTATTCAAAAGATTTAGGCATAACAATAAAGGTCAGATTTGTTTATAGTGGAATTACGTTGAAATTGCGTTGATAACGCTTTTTCGGGGCGAGTTAAATCTCCGACAGTGCGTAGGCACTGTCGGATTTTTATACAGAATCAAGTGCACATTTAACAGCCGATAGTTCACGGCATTTTTTTTGTTTCTTTTCTTTTTTTGTATACAAGATCGAGGCTCGTGAAAGAGCGAACATTAATCACACAAAAAGTGAAACCGACACATAAAACACAAAAAACAAGGAAGGGTAGACAAGATGGGGAGAGAGGGGGAAGGACACAAACACAACATTTGAGAGCAGGGAAATCGGGAGAAATGTGGGAGGGGGAGGGCTTGGGGGGAGGTGGGAGAGGTATAAAACATATGAACACTGCAAGGACTTCCAGGGAAGAAGTTGGAATTTCCAAAAAAAAAAGTGTATCTGGGGAGAATTAGCAGGGGTAGAAAAGATTAAGGTTTTGGATGGGGGAAGAAGAGAGATGGTGGTGAACAGCTGTTTTAAAGACCTGGAGGGAGGAGTGGGAATGAAGGTAGTGGGGGAGTTTGTTCCAGAGGCAGGAGAAAAGGATAAAGAAAGAGTGAAGGTGAGCAGAGAGCCTAGATTTTGGCAGTTTAACCATAAGAGGGTTGCAGGCAGATCTTGTGCGACCTGTAGGAATATTGGGGGGACAGAGCACAGAGAGCCTGGGGAGCAAGGCCGGAGAGGAGTCGGTAGAAGACAGAAAGACCACCAACCTGCCTGCGGTGAGTGAGTGAAAGGCAATCTGAGTTAACGTCATCGCAGGAGATACCAATGATTCTGAAAGCTTTGGTTTCAACAGCGTGAAGGCGAGCTAGGTGTGAGGCAGGAGCACCAGCCCAGAGGGGGGAACAGTATTCCATTGAGCTGCGGATGAAAGCCTTGTATGTGGTGAGGAGCTCAGGTGTGCCAAGGAAGGACTTCACACGACGGAGGATGCCCAGTCGGCGACTGGCTTTGAATGCCAGCTTGAAATGTGGTTTTCGCAAGAAAGATCATGGCAGATGGTAAGACCCAAAAGCTTGAGTGACAGAACTTCTTGGAGAAGATTGTTGAGAAAGTAGATGGGAGGGTTTTCCAGTCGGTCCTTTCGGAGAGACATTGTAAGAGTATGAGATTTGTCAGGATTGAAAGACATGTTCCACTTGTTTGACCAGTCTGTGATTTTGTCCAGGTCTGCATAGAGTGAGGAGGCTGCAGACGGCTGATCTGAGGGATGAGGAATGGAGCAGCAGATCGTGGAATCATCAGCAAAGAGATAGAGAGGATTTTCCAGAGAGTCGGAGAGATCATTGATGAAGACCAGAAATAGCACAGGGCCCAGAACATTACCTTGGAGAACTCCAGCCAGAACAGGAAGGGGAGATGAGAGAAATCCATTCAGGGCCACACGTTGCCGACAACCAGAGAGGAGGTCCGCAAGCCATGAGTGGAGATTTCCATGGAAACCATAGGAGGAGAGTTTGGTGAACAGAGTTGGGTGCCAGACCGTATCGAAGGCACGTGATATGTCAAGTGAGACAGCTCTGATTTCCAGGTTGGCATTGAGGACCTCCATCCATTGTTGAGACAGCAGAAGCAACATGTCCAGAGTGGAATGACCTGGTCTGAATCCAAATTGATGATCAGAGATCAAGCCATTGGAGAAGAGGATGGATTTGATATCCGAAGGAATGATGGATTCCATGACTTTACTGATAATTGGAAGCAGGCTGATTGGTCTGTAGTTGCAAGGATCTGTTTTTGCACATTTTTTGTGTAAAGCGGTAATGTTTGCTGATTTCCAAGATGCTGGCAGATGACCTTGAGCAAAAGAGAGGGTGAAAAGAACAGAGAGAGGGTGAGATAGAGCGGCAGAGCAGGATTTTAGAACCCGTGGGCTGATGCCGTCTGGTCCAGTTGCAGAATCAGAGTCGAGGTTTGACAAAAACTTCTCCACCTTGTCAGGAGAGAAGGACACAGAGTCCAGGAACAGTTGAGTTCGACTGGGAAAGGTGGGAACAGAGAGAGATGGGTTTGGGATACAAGATTTTGAGGCAAACACAGAGTTGAGGCATTCGGCTTTGTCACGTGCGGTGTCAACTGTGTAGCCATTTGAGGTAAGGGAGGGGATGGAGGGAGAACTAACACCAGAAACGGATTTGACCAGATGCAACAAGGATTTTGAGGAAGGAGACAGGTTGGAGAGTTCAATCTTGAGTGTGGAGCGATAGTGCTGCCTGGCACTCCTGAGAGTAGACACACACTTGTTCCGACCTTGGTGGAAGGAACTGAGATTGCCTTCAGTTGGATTTGCCTTCCAAGAGGCAAAGGCAAGTTGTTTCAGGGCAACTGCCTCACCAAAAGATTCAGTGTACCATGGACGGGAGGAAGGGTAAGACAACTGAAGATGAGATGGGATAAATCTGTGCATGAGAGAGAGCAGTTTGCTATGGAAGAATTCCCAGAATGAGTTGATGTCAGAGGCGGTTGAGATGGGAGACCAGTCCAGATGATCGATGGCTGCTTGAAGACCGTGCCAGTTGGCCTGAGTGAAATGCCAGACTCGTCGACGCTGAGTAGGCTCTCTGAGAATGGCCAGAGAGATGTCCATTTTAACAAGCACATCATCAGAAGAACCGATTGGAGCAGAAGAAGAGCAGCAGACATTTTCAGGGAAGTTAGTCATAACCAAGTCCAGAAGAGAAGATACTCCATTGACTGAGACCCGGGTCGGGAATTTTTTCCTTTGCATACCGAAATCAACAATCAGCAGACATCCCATTCAAAATTGCGCAGCTCTTCAAAAATAGCGATCCTCCGGACCGTGGTACGGACTCCCCGTACATTTAAACACGTTAATTTAAAGCTCATAGGTGTTAGTGTATTAATCACCAACCCTAGTGCAAACCACGAAAGGGGAGTCATAGGATTTATGAAGCTCCTCCCTCCTTGCCAAGTCATGACGGGCGACCATTCTTCCTCCCCCTGCGGTTCTTCCCACAGCCGGGAGCCACGAGGGTGCCCGGGAGCCAGTCCCCGTCTATGCAGACATTCTCCCCGGGTAGCAGGGCGAGGTCCTCCTCCTCGGGGGTCAAATAAATTATCCCCCCTCGCCCGCCATCCGGGAAAGAAAGCCACCCGTCCTCCGCGAGCAAACCCTCCTTGAGGCCCATGGCCACAGCTGCCCCCGGAGGAGGGGTGAGGTCAACGGGTGGGGAACGACTCATGGGGGAACGGGAACGTGAGCGTTCAGGGGAACACTGCATTTGGGCCCTCCCCCGGAGACCTGCTGCGGCCAACCCCGACTGCACCCCACCTCTACCACGAGCAGGCGATCCCCCAGGCCTGGATGGGTCGCTTGATGCATGGGGGGCTCTGCGCCCCACAGGGGTTTTCTTCTTTGACGTTCTTGTGTTCTTTCCCTGTGTGGATTTGTCCAGAGAAGCTTTCCCTTTGTCCTGGCCCCTCCTCCGACGCTTTTTCTCCATCCATTGTCCGGGATCGCTTTGTTCATAGCCGGAGGAGGAGCCATCACTTCCAGTCTCCGGCAGCGGGGTTTCTGGCACCGAGGATGTTTCTTCTGACCCCGCCACCAGAGCCACCATTCTTTGTGCTTCCTCCCCTCCCACCGCAGTGGGCCCGACACCCGGCGAAGCCACATCCAGGTCCTGATCTACCCCTCCCTCCATGTTCTCCTTCCCCTCCAACTCCCTCCCTTTACCTTCTACAGGGCGGGGGGCTGACACACACAAACACATCAGTCCCCCCCTCCCCGACCCCAGATGCAATACCCTCCCCTGACCCTTGGGCAACACCCTCCCCTGCCCCTTGGGCAACCCCCTCCCCTGCCCCTTGGGCAACCCCCTCCCCTGCCCCTTGGGCAACCCCCTCCCCCACCCCTTGGGCAACCCCCTCCCCCACCCCTTGGGCAACCCCCTCCCCTGTCCCTTGGGCAACCCCCTCCCCTGTCCCTTGGGCAACACCCTCCCCTGTCCCTTGGGCAACTCCCTCCCCTGTCCCTTGGGCAACACCCCCCTTGTCCCTGGGGGCACACCGTCGCCTGTCCCTGGGACAACACCCCCACTCCCGCCCGCAGCAGCACGCATCTTGCTCGCGTAACTCTGCGGGCAGGAGCGGAAAGTGTGCCCCGGCGCACCACAGAGGTTGCACCACACCACTTGGGTGCAGCGCTCCCTCAAATGTCCCAACTCGCCACACTGAGTGCAGATGTTCACTGTACACCCAGTAATCAAGTGGCCAAGTTGACCGCATCGGCGGCATAATTTCAGCTGTCCCGCATAAAAGACTTGGCCTCGGTCCATCCCAACCATAATCCCATTAGGGATGTGGGTGACCGTACCATCCTCCCTCGTCCGCAGCTTTACCCGGAACTGCCGAGTCCCGGTCCAAATACCGAGGCTGTCCCGGACGAGCCGTACATGGCCTCGGATGTCGGCGTATCGACTGAGCCAAACCTTGACATCATAGTCACTCACGCCTTCATTGTACAGGTGGACGGTCACGACTCTCTCCTGGATTTCTGAGAGAGCCTCGACCGCCCAGTCTGCCAGTTTCCCAGCAGACCGAGCGGTAGCCCACCGGCACCAGAACTCGGCAAGTCCCTGCCCCGTTTGAAAGGACACGTCGAAACCAGGGGCGAGGGAGATCAGGCAGAAAAAGTCAACAGCCCTGAACCCCAGCACACTCAACAAAACTTCTTTACCGAATTGATCTCTAGCCGGAACATTACACTCATTAATCCACCGAAACCGGACACAATTATGGCGCCTGCTCACCATATCGGGGTTCTAGGAGGGGCGGAGGACAACACTCGGGGTGGGGGGGGGGGAGGGAGGGAGGGGCGGGAGACGAAGGGGAGCACAAGGCCCCCCCCTGTCTGGTGGGCAACGCCCCCCAAACAGGAGGAAAGATGGGGGTGAAGGAGTCCGGACTCCAGCAGAATACGGATAAAAGGATGGCAAGGCACAAACTCGTCCGAGAAGATGTTTATTCGTAAAACCAACTCGGGAACACTAAAAAGCCCGTTTATCGGGCTGCCTTATAAAGCAAAACCAAAAACCCAAGCCGAAACCGAAAGCCACGCCTCTGAAGCGAAGCGTGCTTCGGTGGTCACGTGATCCACAGGTGTAGCTCATTATACGCGCACGCGCGGCACGCTTTGGCGGTCATGTGACCGGCCACTCTGGCACCGGGGATCGCCGCCGGTGACATCACCAGCATGAGCAAGGAGATTCCGATGCCGGTCTTGCTTGGGGGACCCATGGGTCGCTACACACGCCCCCCCAGAATTGACTTGGTCCAGGGAGGTCAACCTGAGGGGGGTCCGGATGACCCGACCGAAACGACCCCTGGCCGGTCGCGGGGGGGGAGGGGGGGTCCAGTGTGGTGGTGGATGGTCGGACGGGGGGTGTAGTGGACGGGGGGCGGCTGCACCGCGGTGGCAGAGCCAGACGTGACGGCTGGCCGACGTCCATGTGGGCCAGTTTGAGGCGGTCCAGTGAGATCCGGTACGCCCGGCGGCTGATGCTGACGATGAAGGACTTGTTGTCCTGGCGTAGGACCCGGAAGGGTCCGTCGTAAGGTGGCCGGAGTGGCCCCCGATGCGCGTCGTGGCGCACAAAGCCGTACTCCGCCGTGCGGAGTGCTGGGGGTATGTAGGAGTGGGGGTCGCCGTGGCGGGACGTTGGCACCGGGGCGAAACGTTGGGCGGCCTCCTGGAAGTCCGTGCGCTGGCGCGCGGCGGACCAGGGGCTGGTGGCGTCGGGCACGAACTCGCCCGGGACGCGGAGTCTGGCCGTACACCAGCTCGGCGGTGGACGCCTGGAGGTCCTCCTTGGGGGCCGTGCGGAGGCCCAAAAGGACCCACGGGAGCCGGTCGGCCCACCCGTCGTCCTGGAGGCCGGCCATGAGTGCGGCCTTCATGGAGCGGTGAAACCGCTCACACAACCCGTTGGCTTGGGGGTGGTAGGCCGTGTTGCGGTGCAGAGTGATTCCCAACGAGCGGGCGACCGCGCCCCAAAGTTCAGACGTGAACTGTGGGCCGCGGTCGGACGAGATGTCCGCCGGTGCGCCGAAGCGCGCAACCCAGGTGGCGATGAACGCCTGCGCCACGTCGGCGGTGGTGGTGGAGGTGAGGGGCACGGCCTCCGGCCACCTGGTGGTCCTGTCCACCATGGTGAGCAGGTGGGTGAACCCCCGCAATGGGGGCAGGGGACCCACCAGGTCCACGTGGATGTGGTCGAAACGCCGCTCGGGCACGGTGAAAGGAGCCAACGGAGCCAGGGTGTGACGGTGGACCTTGGCCCGCTGGCAGGCTGTGCAGGCGTTGGCCCAGTCGCGGACGTCCCGTCGCAACCCGTGCCAGACGAAGCATGCCGATACCAGCTTCTGGGACGCCTTCCGGCCTGGGTGCGAGAGGTCGTGGAGGGAAGCGAAAATGCGGCGCCGCCAGGAGACCGGCATGACGGGGCGCGGTCGGCCCTGGGAGACGTCGCAAAGCAGGACCGTGCCCGCGAAGGGGACGTCAGCCAAGCGGAGGCCCGTGTCTGCCACCCTGAGCGCCTGCACCATGCCGTCGGTGGTCTGGTCCATCGCCATCAGGGCGAAATCCACGCCGAGGTGGACGGCATTGGCGCTGGCCCGAGAAAGGCAGTCGGCCACGGTGTTGTCTTTCCCGGCGACGTGCCGGATGTCCGTGGTGTATTCCGACACACCGGAGAGGTGGCGCTGCTGGCCGGCCGACCACGGCTCCGTGACCTTGGCCATTGCGAAAATCAATGGCTTGTGGTCGACAAAGGCCGTGAATGGGCGGCCCTCCAGGAGGTGGCAAAAATGGCGGACGGCCAGGTACAGCCCGAGGAGCTCGCGGTCGAACGTGCTGTACTTCAGCTCGTTGGGCAGGAGTTGCCGGCTGAAGAACGCACGGCTGCCATGCCCCGTTCACCCATTGCTCATGGACTGCACCCACAGCGTAGTCGTCTGGTGAGGGCGATGGGGGCATTGGGTACCGGGTGGGCCAGCAGCGTGGCGTTGGCGAGGGCCCGTTTCGCGCCCGCAAAAGCCACGTCCATGTCCATGGACCAGACGACGTCGTGCTTCGCCGGCTGGCCTCGGAGGGCGGCGTACAAGGGCCGCATGAGTTGCGACGCTCGGGGCACGAAGCGGTGGTAGAAGTTCACCATCCCGAGGAACTCCTGCAGCGCCTTGACGGAGCGGAGGCGCGGGAAAGCGGCGATGGCCTAGACTTTGGCCGGCAGCGGCACAGCGCCGTGCCGGGTGATGCAGTGGCCCAAAAAGTCGATCGTCACCGCACCAAAGTGACATTTGGCCGGGTTGACAATCAAGCCGTGCTCGCTGAGGTGGCTGAAGAGCGTCCGGAGGTGGAGGAGGTGCTCGGCTCTGGACGTGCTGGCGATGAGGATGTCATCCAGGTAGGTGAAGAGGAATGGCAGGTCGCGCAGCACGCTGTCCATCAGGCGCTGGAACGCCTGCGCCGCGTTTTTGAGGCCGAAGGGCATCCGGAGGAACTCAAAGAGGCCGAAAGGTTTGATCACGGCCGTCTTTGGGATGTCGGCCGGGCGGACGGGCACCTGGTGGTACCCCCGAATCAGGTCCACTTTAGAAAAAATGGGCCGCCCCGCCAACCGGGCGGAAAAATCCTGGATGTGCGGGACGGGGTACCTGTCGGGGGTAGTGGCGTCGTTGAGGCGGCGGTAGTCGCCGCATGGCCGCCATCCGCCCCCCGGCTTCGGGACGATGTGCAACGGCGAGGCCCAGGCGCTGCCGGAGTGCCGTACGATGCCGAGGCACTCCAGCGCCGTGAACTCGGCCTTGGCGACGGCGAGTTTGGTGGGGTCGAGACGGCGAGCCCGGGCGTACACCGGCGGGCCCGTAGTGGGGATGTGATGCTCGATGCCGTGCCTCACCGCGATGGCCGAAAACGTTGGCCGCGTGAGGGCCGGGAACTCCGTGAGGAGACGTGCGAAGTCGTCCGCCAATGGGAGGGCGCAGGAAAACTCGGTGGGTGCGGCCCGGCTCAAGGCGCACGCCAGGGAGCTGAAAGTCTCGGCGTTGATGAGACGCTGGCATTTCACGTCTACCAGCAGCCCGTGGGCGCACAAGAAATCGGCCCCGAGCAAAGCCATGGGGACGTCCGCCGTCACGAACTCCCAGTGAAAGAGCTGGCTGCCTTAGCGGAGGGCGACGGTGCGTGGGCCGAAAGTGCGGATGGCGGAGCCGTTGGCCGCGACCAATGGGCGGCCGCAGACGGCGGCCCGCCTGTCCTCCGCCGAAGCGGGAATGACGCTCAGCTGGGCGCCGGTGTCGCAGAGGAAGCGCCGCCCCGACGCTCGGTCCACGATGAACAGCAGGTTTCCGGAACGCCAGCGTTCATTGCTGGGAGGGAACGCCGGCTTGCCCGTTTCCCGGGGTGAATGTGCATGGGGGTCGGCATGATCGGGCCTGCCGCCAGAACCTGGCGTGGAAATAGCACCAGGCCGGGTCCGGCGGGGGCTCCGGTCGACGTGTCGGGACCGGGGGACGAGGCGTCGCCGCTGCCAGTCGTGCCGGCCCGGTGGTCTCCGGGAAGGAGACTGCGTCGCGGGCGTCGGGCGAGTGGGCGGGAAGGCTCCTGGCCGCCACCCCGACGAGCTGGCTCGCCAAAGCGATCTTGTCGGCCTCCTTGGCGAGGTCGCGGGGGTTTACGATGGTCGTACCTGCCAGGGCGACCCGTACCGGGGCCGGGAGCTGGCAAAGAAAGAGCTCCTGAAACAGGAAATCCGAGGGGTGCTCGCCGAGCAACGCGAGCATGTAGTCCATGCGCTCGGACGGGCGCATATCGCCGAGCTCCGGTAGGTCGAGCAGGCGTCGTGCGCGCTCAGCCGGGGAAAGGGCGAACGCGCCCAGCAGAAGTGCCTTGATGGCGTCGTACTTGCCGTCAGCGGGCGGGTACTGGAGGAAGCTCAGGCAGCGGGCGGCGGTCGCGGAGCCGAGCGCGGCGACCACGTAATGGTAGCGGGTGGCGTCCTCCGTGATGCCACGCAGGGCGATCTGGGAGTCCGCCTGCGCGAACCAGACGGCGGCATGTGCTTCCCAAAAGGTGGGCAGCTTGAGGGACACTGCGGTGTACATTGCCGTGTTGCAATTTCGGGGTCACCAGTGAAGGAGTCCGGACTCCAGCAGAATACGGATAAAAGGATGGCAAGGCACAAGCTTCGGTGGTCACGTGACCCACAGGTGTAGCTCATTATACCCGCACGCGCGGCACGCTTTGGCGGTCACGTGACCAGCCACTCTGGCGCCGGGGATCCCAGCCGGTGACGTCACCAGCTGGAGCATGGAGATTCTGATGCCGGTCTTGCTTGGGGGACCCATGGGTCGCTACAGGGGAAAGCAGGGAGAGAAAAGACTGTCGAAAATGCAGGACAAACAAGCAATAATCAGAGCAATAAATAAATAATAAGAAATAAATACGAACACAGCAAAACACAGGAAACGAAAACACTGGCAGAGAACAGAACTGATTCACTCGTGACGGCCCCTTTTTTATGGCCGAGGCTTTTTTATGATAAAAAAAGGTAAAAAAAAACACGCACAAAAGTCAATCAATAAACCCATCACCATCACCACCACACAAGAACCCAGGAAAATCAAAAGCCAGGAAATCAAAAACCAAGAAACAAGATATCAAACAATAAATAGGAAATCAAAGAGAGAAAGCAAACCAAAGATCAAGAAACGAAAGAAAACAAGGTTCAAAGACCAAGATAAAAATCAAATCAAACTCAATAAACCATGAATCATAAAAACCAACGTTCATCATCCCTATCCCAAACCCCCAAAAAGCCCTCTCCCACCCCGGGCAGCAGACACCGAACTCGAACTCACCAAAGGGGAGGGAGAAAGGAAAGAAGACCCTATCCCCCCTCCCACCCCCCCCCCCCAAATTCAACCAAAGAAGGGACACCTTAAAACAATAAGGATCAAGGGGCCTTTTTTCCTTTGCATACCGAAATCAACAACCGGCTGCTAACCGCAGCCGGGAACATGCAGCCACGAACACGTTGAGGGCTCGACCCACCGCTGGAAATAATAATGAAAGAAAATAAAAATTAAACCAAGGCAAAATCAAGATCAAACAAAAGGAAACCCAACTGCCCCCACCATCCCCAGGCCGCGCCCAGGAGGGGCCACCCGGAAGATGCACCACAAGGAAGGCCCCGGCTCCCTGAGCTGCCCACGAGGCGTGAGTGTCCCAATGAGAATCACCGCCCGACAGGGCCCGCAAGCACACCTGCCGGAGCACCCCCAACCTTTCCAAGCCCGGGCGGCAAGCTCGGTCAGGGACTACAGCTGCACATGACTGTCGCCCGCACATTTGGAAGTAACCTCCCGCGGGACCCCCCCCCCCTTTCACCACGGAAAAGCCCGGCCGTATTCTTCACTCCAGGGAGGGCTTTACGACACACCTGACGCATCGTTGCGGCCAGCACCCCGCCCCGTCGCCCGCAGGCTGTCGCCAAGCCTGTACCTTTGGAGGCAGGATTGGGCCATGCCCCATATCTGCCCAGGATCCAACCACACCCTGGCATGGAAACCTCTGGTTCTCGCTCGCCACAAGACGGTCTTGATTATACAGACCGTTCTCCAGGCCTGCCTCCACTTGCGGACAGGCACTGGTTGCAGTAGGAGCCCGCTAAATGCAAAGACGTCCCGGCTGACCATCACCAGCCAAGGCACATAGCATTCGAGGAGGCCAGCCGCAAGCGACCAGACCCCCTCGGCGACAGGGCAGTCCCAAAGGACATGCCTGACGGTTTCGTCCCCTGTGCATCCGGGTCGGGGACACTGGACCGACACGTTCAGGTCCCTCTGGAACTGAAACACCCGGACCGGAAGACACTCATGGGCGGCTTGCCACGCGACGTCCTTCTGGTCGTTAGCGAGACAGCAAGCCGAAACGTTCTCCCAAACCTTTCTCGCCGTACGTTCTGCGAGAGGCCTACCGCGAAGGATACGCACCTCACGCAGCACCTCCCTTGGGCGCAAGTGATCCAGGACCTGCGACAACTGCCAACCGATGGGCCGACAGGTCAACAGGCCCTGCTCCCGGGCGAACCCCTCAAACATCCGGAAATGCCCCGGACACGACCCAGAAAAAGGCCGAGACAGCGGGAGGGACCACCCTTCCAACCGCGCGACGGACGCCCCCAGAAAGAAGAACAAAAGATCCCACGCCAGCAGGCGACCGGGGTCCTCGGACACGAATAACTCCATGAGAGAACACGCAAACGCAGACATACATAAAAACACCGGGCAGGGGACACCCTTCCCACCCAAGGACGGGCTCATCTTCACAACCCTCCTACTCCTGCGCTCTGCTCGGGTACCCCAGAAGAAAGTGAAAATTAATCTTTCTAGAGCCCGTCCCACCGCAGGAGGAGGTGGGGAGATTCTCGCCAAATACAACAACTTACCGATCAAAACATTCTTGATCACTAAATTTCGCCCCTCCATGGTTAGGTGACGGGACCGCCAAGAAGCGACCTCCAATTCCAATCCCCCAATGACCGTTCGCCATTTCTCAGCGGCCACGCCGCCTGGGTCAAAGCAGACCCCGAGGATCTTTAATCGATTTCTCCGCTCAGTGTACGGGCAAGGGGGGCCGGAGCCCGTCCTGTGCCGACCAAAGTGCATGACCTCACTCTTCTGAGGATGGATTTTAGAAGAGGAGGCCAACCCAAAACGCTCGCAGAGACCCACCAGTCTGCACATGGCGACTGCATCGGTGACAAACACCGACACGTCGTCCATGTACAGACTCACGTTTAGGCGCTCCCCATGGGTTCCGGGAATCCACAACCCAGGGAAGGATGGGTCCGCTCGCAGTGCACAAGCAAACGGTTCAATACAAAGGACAAAAAGGACTGGTGACATTGGGCAGCCCTGCCTGACCCCAGAAGCGACTGGGAAGGCTACCGAGAGGTGTCCGTTGACCAAAACGTGGGCTTCAACGTCCCTATACATCAGGTCCACCCAATGCATCAAATTTGGCCCAAAGCCGAAACGGTCCAAAACGGCCATCATGTATTCATGTGACACTCTGTCGAAAGCCTTCTCCTGGTCCAAACTGACTATGCTCAGTGGGAGGCCTCTCTCCTCCGCTAGCTGGATCGCCTCTCGAACCAGGCCCAGGCTGTCGGACACTCTGCGTCCCGGAACAGTACAAGTCTGGTCCGGGTGCACGAGGTCCACCATGACACCGTGCACCCGCTTAGACAGCACCTTTGTTAGTATCTTGTAGTCGACATTCAACAAAGTGATCGGGCGTCAGTTAGACAGATCCTCCCGATCACCCTTCTTGTGCACGAGGTTTACGATGCCCCGGCACATCGAATCTGGAAGCCTCGCAGAGGTGGCTAGCTCCCTCACTACCTGCAGATAATCCTCGCCAAGGACGTGCCAAAGGCGGCGATAAAACTCCACAGGAAGGCTGTCGTCACCCGGGGTTTTATTCGTGGCCAAATCCCTAACAGCGGAGGTCAATTCCTCCAGGCTCAACGGCTCCTCCAATCGCTCCCGCTGTTCGGGGCTCAAATGATTCCTCAGATGGCCGAGAACGTCGGCCATCTGGATTTGGTCAACCGGTCGTTTTTCAAAAAGCCTGGAGTAATAGTCCTCTACTGCTTCAGTAATTTGGTCTGGATCCGAAACACGGCCTCCCCCCACATTAACCTGGGCCAAGTCGCCCCTCTGCCTGGCACATCGTTGGAAGAAAAATCTGGTATACCTTTCATTCCCCTCCAATGCCTGCACCTTGCTCCGGAAGATGATGGCCCTCGCCCTGGCTTCGAGGAGGCCAAAAAGCTTCCCCTTCACCCGGCGGATTTTCCCCGACACGTCCCTCCCTTCGCAAAGTTTCTTATGCAGGCGCTGGAGGTATGCCTGCATGCGCTTCAAACGCTCTCGTTTCCCCGCGGCCCTCATTCGCCCGTACGGACGGAAAAACCCTATGGTCCTACGTTTCACCTCCTCCCACCAGGCTGCCGAGGTAGGGAAGAGGCACCTAACCGTTTCCCACTCTCTATACTTCCGAACGTAGGCACGCACTAAACTCTCATCCTGCAAAAGGCGACAGTTAAGCTTCCAGAGTCCAGAGCGCCGGGGACGCACCCCATTTAATTCAATACCCAGAGACAAACGACAGTGATCTGAAAATGCCACCGCGTGAAGTACCAGGTCAGGGTCGCCAAAATTTGGTGTCAAGAGGATGTCATCAATCCTAGCCCGACTGTTACCAGCCGCATCGGTCCAGGTGACCTCATTCCTTTCCGCACCCGTGTCCCTCAACCTAAAATCCTGAACAAGCCCTTTAAGGGCCTGCGCCGATGGCCCCAGGGGCAACCTGTCCAATCTTATATTAAAATCTCTCCCGACGATCACGGGGCCAGAGGTGGAGAGGAGAAGCCCCAACTGGCGCAGGAGCTCCACTCTTTCTTCCCCTGTCGTTGGAGCGTACACATTGACCAGGGTCAGTGTGGTCGAGGACACCACCACCCTGAGCACGGCCAATCGCCCCGGGATAATTTCTTCTAAACTAAGGACCTCGACATTCGGGCTCTTAATAAGGAACCATAATCCTGCCGCCCTGTTAGTGTAGCTGCTGGACCAATACGACTCTCCGTACCGCCAATTTGCACGGAGGTATCCATACTCACCGTGCGGAATATGGCATTTCTGCAACAGGCAGACATCCCATTCAAAATTGCGCAGTTCTTCAAAAATAGCGATCCTACGGACCGTGGTACGGACTCCCCGTACATTTAAACTCGTTAGTTTAAAGCTCATAGGTGTTAGTGTATTAATCACCAACACTAGTGCAAACCACGAAAGGGGAGTCATAGGACTTATGAAGCTCCTCCCTCCTTGCCAAGACATGATGAGCTACCATTCTTCCTCCCCCTGCGGTTCTTCCCGCAGCCGGGAGCCACGAGGGTGCCCGGGAGCCAGTCCCAGTATATGCAGACATTCTCCCCGCGTAGCAGGGAGAGGTCCTCCTCCTCGGGGGTCAAATAAATTACCCCCCCTCGCCCGCCACCCGGGGAAGAAAGCCACCAGTCCTCCGCGAGCAAACCCTCCTTGAGGCCCATGGCCACAGCTGCCCCTGGAGGAGGGTGAGGTCAACGGGTGGGGAACGACTCACGGGGGAACGGAAACGTGAGCGTTCAGGGGAAGACGGCATTTGGGCCCTCCCCCTGAGACCTGCTGTGGCCAACCCCGACTGCACCCCACCGCTACCACGAGCAGGCGATCCCCCAGACCTGGATGGGTCGCTTGATGCACGGGGGGCTCTGCGCCCCACAGGGGTTTTCTTCTTTGACGTTCTTGTGTTCTTTCCCTGTGGGGCTTTGCCCAGAGGAGCTTTCCCTTTGTCCTGGCCCCTCCTCCGATGCTTCTTCTCGATCCATTGTCCGGGGTCACTTTGCTCATAGCCGGAGGAGGAGCCATCACTTCCAGCCTCCGGCAGCGGGGTTTCTGGCACCGAGGACGTTTCTTCTGACCCCGCCACCGGAGCCACCATTCTTTGTGCGTCCTCCCCTCCCACCGCAGTGGGCCCGACACCCAGCGAAGCCACATCCAGGTCCTGATCTAACCCTCCCTCCTCCATGTTCTCCTTTCCCTCCACCTCCCTCCCTTTACTTTCTACGGGGCGGGGGGCTGACACACACACAAACACATTAGTCCCCCCCTCCCCGACCCCAGATGCAATACCCTCCCCTGACCCTTGGGCAACACCCTCCCCTGACCCTTGGGCAACCCCCTCCCCTGCCCCTTGGGCAACCCCCTCCCCAGCCCCTTGGGCAACCCCCTCCCCCACCCCTTGGGCAACCCCCTCCCCCACCCCTTGGGAAATACCCTCCCCCGCCCCTTGGGCAACCCCCTCCCCCAACCCTTGGGCAACCCCCTCCCCTGTCCCTTGGGCAACCCCCTCCCCTGCCCCTTGGGCAACCCCCTCCCCTGCCCCTTGGGCAACCCCCTCCCCTGCCCCTTGGGCAACACCCTCCCCTGTCCCTTGGGCAACTCCCTCCCCTGTCCCTTGGGCAACACCCTCCCCTGTCCCTTGGGCAACACCCCCCCCTGGTCCCTGGAGGCACACCGTCCCCTTTCCCTGTCCCTGGGGGCACACCGTCCCCTGTCCCTGGAGCAACACTCCCACTCCCGCCCGCAGCAGCATGCATCTTGCTCGCGTAACTCTGCGGGCAGGAGTGGAAAGTGTGCCCCGGCGCACCACTGAGGTTGCACCGCACCACTTGGGTGCAGCGCTCCCTCAAATGTCCCAACTCGCCACACTGAGTGCAGATGTTCACTGTACACCCAGTAATAAAATGGCCAAGTTGACCGCATCGGCGGCATAATTTCGGCTGTCCCGCGTAAAAGACTTGGCCTCGGTCCATCCCAACCATAATTCCATTAGGGATGTGGGTGGCCGTGCCGTCCTCCCTCGTCCGCAGCTTTACCCGGAACTGCCGAGTCCCGGTCCAAATACCGAGGCTGTCCCGGACGAGCCGTACTGGGCCTCGGATGTCCGCGTATCGACTGAGCCAAACCTTGACATCATAGTCACTCACGCCTTCGTTGTACAGGTGGACGGTCACGACTCTCTCCTGTGTTTCTGAGAGAGCCTCGACCGCCCAGTCTGCCAGTTTCCCAGCAGACCGAGCGGTAGCCCACCGGCGCCAAAACTCGGCAAGTCCCTGCCCCATTTGAAAGGACACGTCGAAGCCATGGGCAAGGGAGATCAGGCAGAAAAATTCAACAGCCTTGAACCCCAGGACACCCAACAATACATCTTTACCGAATCTATCTCTAGCCGGCACACTGCAATCCACTGCAACAAACCGAAACCGGACACAATTATGGCGCCTGCTCGCCAAACCGGGGTTCTAGGAGGGGCGGAGGACAACATTCGGGGTGGGGGGGGGGGAGGGAGGGAGGGAGGGAGGGACGGGAGACGAAGGGGAGCACAAGACTCCCCCCTGTCTGGTGGGCAACGCCCCCCAAACAGAAGGAAGGATGGGAAAAAGCAGGGAGGGAAAAGACTAACGAAAATGCAGGACAAACAAGCAATAATCAAAGCAATAAATAAATAATAAGAAATAAATGCAAACACAGCAAAAACACAGGAAACGAAAACACCGGCAGAGAACAGAACTGGTTCACTCGTGACGGCGCCTCGCATCCAGAATTCACAGCACCAAACAAACATGGTAGAACACTCAAACACCCACCTTTATACCCTTCACCACTCACCAACAAAACACACCATATCATTCATGCACAAACATGCACAAACATACACACACAACACCAACCAACCAACCAACCAACCACCTACCCTTAAATCATACACCACTCAACACGCAAAAACACATACTCATACAAAAATTAATTCATGCAAAAACACACACCCTCACCCACTCACTCATATACACAAAGTAAGAATTAATAATGAGAACAAAAAGAAAAGAAAAAAAAAAGCACACACACAACCAACCTACACCGTTCGACGTGCCTCCATAAACTTCCTCCATATCCAAAATGAGCCTTTCAAGGCAACCTGGGCCACCTTGTCACACATCCTCCTTCTTTCTGTCCCACACACTCCCAGCCGAGCAAGAAATGCAGAAAAAGGAATTGCCAATATACCCTCTACACCCCACCTCAAATGGCTGACACGAAACTTGCCAACCCTTCTCCCGGCACTCTGCCTCCAGCTCACTGTACTTTCCTCTCTTCCTCTTGTGCACCTCCTCCATGTTCTCTTCCCAAGGTACCGACAACTCCCCTAAGATGACCTGTCTTGTTGCACTGAACATTTGTTATAATAACATAATTATAACATAATCATTACAACAAAATATATATATTGTTATGTCGGTGGGGTCGAGATACTTTAGACCAGGTAGATTTGTGTGGGTCACATGCTCCGACTGTCGTGAAGAAGAAGAACCACTACCATCTAATAAGTAGAGGCCCTGTTTAGCCCGGATGTCGGATTAAGGTGTATATTCGTCCCCATTACGAGGAATGCGGCATGTTAACTTGTTATAGGGATTATGTTAACGACTACCATGTTAGTCAAACCTATGGGATCTTCCCTTTGTCCTTCATGGCACCTCACCATAGGCACTAGTTAGAATTGCCATTAAACTACACTAAATAACAATAAAAACCAACCGCAAGCCAGGCATCAAGCACTAGGGCTGACAACCCCAACTGGCAGGCGCACATAGCTCAGGCAAGCCGAGAGCCACGTCCAGAAGGACAGTGATTGGTTGGGTGTTGACCAACGGGAAGGCCGGGGTAGGAAGGGACTCGCTGATTGGTGAAGGAAGGACGAGGAGGAAGCAGCGCGCTGATTGGCAAGGTTCGACCGATAACGTCAGAAGCGGACTGTGTGTGCATTGGTGGAGAGCTGAACTCTGACAATTAGTTGTATATGGAACACAAATCAACGTCAACCACAATCACGAGCTGAAGTAATACATGGGAAAACATGGGGGGGGGGGGGGCTACGGGGAAGGTACCTCAAAACCGAGATGATTTTGCTCCCAGCTATCCAATATGTAGGCCTGAGCTACCTGAAAACCAATTCGACAATACAGACAGGAAGGTACGATTTACCACGAGAAAGATTGATGAAAACACAAACAGCAACGCAGGGATGAAAATATCACAGAAAAACACAACAGATACAGTTTGGAAATGTTCGTGTTGATTGAGGGGGGAGGAGCAGCCGCATATTTATCTGAGATGTCGGGCAATCCCAAGCTGGAAAATAACTTCTATCTCCTCCATAATGCTGGAATGGAATCATTATTTTATGAGCCAAGACTTTGCAGACACAAAAAAGAGGTCGAAATCCTGTACCTGTGTCTGGACAAATTTATCTGAAAGGTCATTCCACAAAGTAGCTCAAATAATCTGCACAAAACATTTCATAAATATTTTCGTTGTTGCAACTACAAACAGTATGATAATTTGTCCTTGCTACTTTTTGATTAGATTTTAGTGAAAATCCAGATCTGCATCCAGATCTGAGAATGTTTCAAGTGATTCTTCACCACTGAGAGGAAGGGCCAAAATCTAAATGGCATTGTATCGCAAAAAAATAAGGATGGATTTGGACAACTTGATGGACAGGTTAAGTTTGTGTCAAAGACGCATCGAGACAATTTTGGTGAAAATCCAGATCTGGATTTGAGAATTTTCTGAAGGATTCTTCACCATTGAGAAATGTGGCCATGAATGACATATTGTGCACTGTTACATGATGTTTCTAAAAGTTGTGGACAGATTATAACAAAACTTGGTCGAAGAATGGGGTAGGTGGCAATAACAAGCCAATGAGATTTTGGTTCATGTTCAGATGCAGATCCGGCCTGTCAATGGAATACAAAACACTAAAGCGCGGCGTTACGCGCGCTGCTTGTGAGCAAGGAGGAAGCGGACAAGCGGTAACATATAAACGTCTTTATTGTAAGACTGCACTGTAACACTGTACTGTTCCGGGCTGGGCGCCCGGTGTATATCATGAGGCCACGCCTACCCCTGGTGCGTGGCCACCGCCCACTTGGTGCGTGGAATGATGTCACCACGCCAGTGGGCTTTTGTGTCCGCCACACGCACCCCCCCAGAATTCCCGCGCACCTGGAGGGCCAGTTTGCGGGGCAGACGAATGACCCGGCCGAAGCGCCCCCTGGCGATCGGCGGCGTCCGGGGTGCAGGGATACCAGGTGGGATGCCCCTGGCTGCCCCTGGGATGGGTGCAGGACCGGGGGGCACCGTGGCGGCGAGGCTGGGCGGTGCCGGGGGTCCGCCCGCAGGAGGGCGGCCCCGACGTAGGGGTCGGGCCACTGGCGGTGGATGGTCCACATCGAGGTGGGCCGGCTTGAGGCGGTCTACCGAAACGCGGTCAGGAGTACCGCCGATGTCCAGGGTGAAGTGCTTCGCCCCGGTCTCCAGCACGCGGAAAGGCCCGTCATACGGGGGCCGCAGTGGTGTCCGATGGGCATCGTGGCGGACGAAGACGTACTCCGCCGTGCGAAGCTCCGGGGCGACGTGCGTCGGTGGGTGCCCGTGGCATACCGTTGGCACCGGGGCGAACCTCTGGGCGGTCTCTTGCAGAGCGGAGCGCTGCTGTGCCGCGGACCATGGTGCCGTGGAGTCGGGGAGGAACTCGCCCGGCACCCGCAGCGGTTGCCCGAAGACCAACTCCGCCGCGGATGCGCGCAGGTCCTCCTTGGGCGCCGTCCGGAGGCCCAGCAGGACCCAGGGGAGCCTGTCGACCCAGCCGCCGTCGCGGAGGGTGGCCCGGAGTGCGGCCTTCAATGAGCGGTGAAATCGCTCACACAGGCCGTTAGCCTGGGGGTGGTAGGCCGTGGTTCGGTGCAGCCGGACCCCGAGCCCCTGCGCAACCGCCCCCCAGAGCTCCGAGGTGAACTGGGGGCCGCGGTCGGATGAGATGTCTGAGGGGGCGCCGAACCGGGCGACCCAGGTGGCGATGAAAGCCTGCGCGACATCGGGCGCCGTTGTCGACGCCAAGGGCACGGCCTCCGGCCACCGGGTGGTGCGGTCCACCATGGTGAGGACGTAGGTGAAACCCCGCAAGGGGGGCAGAGGTCCCACCAGGTCCACGTGGACGTGGTCAAACCGGCGTTCCGGCACCGTGAACGGGGCCAACGGGGCCTGGGTGTGCCGGTGCACCTTGGCGCGCTGGCACGCGAGGCACGTCCTGGCCCAGCCGCGGACGGCCTTCCGGAGGCCATGCCAGACGAACTTGTCGGCGATCAGCCTTTGGGAGGCACTCGCGCCCGGGTGGGACAGGCCGTGGATGGCGTCAAACACCTGGCGCTGCCAGCCCGCGGGCACAATGGGGCGAGGACGCACGAGGGAGACGTCGCACAAGAGGGCCGCCCCCGCGCCGTCGAATGGCACCTCGGTGACGCGGAGGCCCGTGACGGCGGTCCGCAAGGCCTGGACGTCGGGGTCAGCGGCCTGGTCCACTGCCATCCGGGCATAGTCGATGCCGAGGTGGACTGCGTGGGCGACGGCCCGGGAAAGGCAATCCGCCACCGGGTTGTCCTTCCCCGCGACGTGCTGGATGTCCGTCGTGTACTCGGACACGGCCGAGAGGTGACGCTGCTGCCGGGCCGACCACGGCTCGGTGACCTTGCCCATCGCGAAGATCAGCGGCTTGTGGTCGACGAAGGCAGTGAACGCCCGGCCCTCGAGCAGATGGCGGAAGTGCCTGACCGCCAAGTGAAGTCCGAGCAACTCGCGGTCGAAGGTACTGTAACGGCGTTCGGGCGGGCGAAGCTGCCGGCTAAAGAACGCCAGCGGTTGCCAAGCTCCACGCACCCATTGCTCATGCACCACGCCCACCGCGTAGTCCGAGGCATCGGTGGTGAGGGCGATCGGTGCATCGGGCGCCGGGTGCGCGAGCATGGTGGCGTTAGCCAAGGCGAGCTTCGCGCCCGTGAACGCCGTGTCCATCTGCTCGGTCCAGGTAACGTCGCCTTTGCCCGGCTTACCTCGGAGAGGTTCGTGCAGGGGGCGCAGGAGCTGGGCGATACGGGGCAGGAACCGATGGTAAAAGTTCACCATGCCCAGGAACTCCTGCAGCCCTCTGATCGTGCGGGGGCGCGGAAACCCCTTCACCGCCTCCACCTTGGCCGGCAGGGGGACGGCGCCGTGCCTGGTGACATGGTGCCCCAGAAAATCGATTGTGGCGACGCCGAACCGGCACTTTGCGGGGTTCACAATCAGGCCATGCTGGCCCAGGCGTTCGAAGAGAATGCGGAGGTGGCGTAGGTGCTCTTCGCGGGACGCGCTGGCGACGAGGATATCGTCCAGGTAGACATAGACAAAATCCAAGTCGCGCAGGACGCTGTCCATCAGTCGCTGGAATGCCTGAGCCGCATTCTTCAGACCGAAGGGCATGCGCAGGAACTCGAAGAGTCCGAATGGCGTGATGACCGCCGTCTTCGGGACGTCCTCCGGCCTGACGGGGACCTGATGGTAGCCGCGTATGAGGTCCACCTTCGAGAAGAAGGACCTGCCCGCCAAACGGGCGGAAAAGTCCTGAATGTGGGGGACGGGGTAGCGGTCGGGAGTCGTGGCGTCATTGAGACGGCGATAGTCCCCGCACGGTCGCCATCCCCCGCCGGGCTTCAGCACGATGTGCAGCGGTGACGCCCAAGCGCTCTCTGAGCGCCGAACGATGCCGAGTCGCTCCAGGGTAGCGAACTCCGCTTTTGCCACCGCCAGCTTCGTCGGCTCGAGGCGGCGTGCCCGGGCGTAGACCGGTGGCCCGACGGTGGGGATGTGATGGGCCACCCCGTGCTTGACGGCCCCCACCGAGAAGGTGGGCCGCGTGAGGGCCAGGAAGCCGGCGAGGAGGCGGGTGAATGCGTCCGCTGCCGGAAGCGTACAGACCAACGTGGCCGGAACCGAATCATTCGGCAAGCCGCTTGGCAAGCCGCTCGTTGAGCTGGGCAACGCACATGCGAGCGAGCTGAACGTCTCGGCCTGGACAAGCCGTCTGCGCTTGACGTCGACCAGGAGCCCATTAGCGCACAGGAAGTCCGTGCCAAGCAGTGCCATGGGCACGTCGGCGGTGACGAACGTCCATCGGAAAACCTGCCCTCCAAACCGCAGAGAGAGGCAGCATTTTCCGTACGTACGGATGGGCGTCCCGTTCGCGGCAAGCAGTGCGGGGCCCCCACCCGTGGCGTGCTTGTCTGACGTGCCGGCGGGAATGACACTCACCTGTGCTCCCGTGTCGCACAGGTAACGGCGCCCGGAGAAGGTGTCCGTTATGAACAGCAGGCTGCTCGAACGGCCGGCGCTCATCGCCACAATTGAGTGCCGGCCCGGGCATTTCCCGACCCGTTGAAGGAGCACGGCGGATGACACCGCCGAGCTTCGTGGCCGAACTTGGCGTGGAACCGGCACCAGGTGGTGGAGCTGGAGGAGCGCGGCTGGCTCCGCCAGGCCGGTGGAGTCGACTGGGTTTCCCCGCGGTGGCGGTTTTCGCCGCGGTGGTGGGCGGGGCGTGGCGGCGTTCACGAGGTGCGTATCAGCATGCTGCTGAACCACAGCGTGCTGTAGAAGATGATGCTGTGGAACATCAGCGTGCTGTAGAAGATGATGCTGTGGAACATCAGCGTGCTGTAGAAGATGATGCTGTGGAACATCAGCGTGCTGTAGAAGATGATGCTGTGGAACATCAGCGTCGAAGGCCGTGACGGCCACGCCAACGCTCGCCCGCGTGTCCGAAGCGGCGAAGTACTTGACCGCCTCGGCCGCCAATGCTCGGGGTTCCGTTAGCCCGGTCCCGGCCAACGCGAGGCGAACCTGCGCTGGAAGTTGGCGACGGAAAAGCGCCCGGAATAGCGAACCGGGGGCCTCGTCGCCCAACAGGGACAGCATATGGTCCATTCGGACCGACGGGCGCGTCTCACCGAGCTCGGGGAGATCCAGGAGGCGGTCGGCACGTGCGTCGTCCGTGAGGCCGAACGTGGCTAGGAGTAGCCGATTGAGTGTCTCGTACTTGTGGCCGTCCGGTGGGTGGCGAAGGACGGACACAACTCGAGCGGCCGTGCCGGGCCTGAGGGAGGCGACGACATGGCAGTAGCGCAGGTCGTCGTTGGTGAGGCGCCGAAGCTGAAACTGGGCTTCGGCTTGAACGAACCAGACCTCGGCCTGGGCCTCCCAAAATTCGGGAAGTTTAATCGCCATTGCCATGGCGTCGTGTTCGGAAGGATCGCTACGGCAGATCCAACGTCGAGGGTCACCAGTAAAGCGCGGCGTTACGCGCGCTGCTTGTGAGCAAGGAGGAAGCGGACAAGCGGTAACATATAAACGTCTTTATTGTAAGACTGCACTGTAACACTGTACTGTTCCGGGCTGGGCGCCCGGTGTATATCATGAGGCCACGCCTACCCCTGGTGCGTGGCCACCGCCCACTTGGTGCGTGGAATGATGTCACCACGCCAGTGGGCTTTTGTGTCCGCCACAACACAAACTTTTCAGCCTGGCCGAGGTGTGCACTCCACCGAGAGCCGTTCTAGTTCCGCCACCACCGAAGGTGGAAGGAGCTTGTTTTCACCCCTATCTGTCTGTCCGTCTATGAGCACGATATTTCATGAAGGTATGGACGGAATGAGACAAAACTTGCTGGACAGGTTGCGTGTGTTACAATGACGAATTGATGAGATTTTGATGAAGATCCGGATCCGAGAAGTTTTTGAGTGATTCTTCACTATTAAATGTTAAGGCCAAAAACCATGGATAGTATGATGCCTCAAGAAAATTATGGATGCATGCATTCCAAGTAATGTTGGGGAAAAGTTCATATACAGTGAATATGAACCAGGTACCAGTTCCCTTGATTGTACCTCTCAAATTGCTTATTGTATGGAAATCAAGGGAGGCGAAATGTGCCCCTCCCCTTTTGTGGGATCGTTTCTCTGGATGCAACTTCAACATGGCGACTGAAAATTCGTTTCTTCGCTTCTACTAGACGAAATTGCCTGCAAATTTCAGAAGTAAATGCTTTGTACCTTGAGGTAATATGTTCCAAGTTTCAGCAATGTCCATTAAGCATTCTTGAGTTTTATTAAGAAAACCCTCGAATTCACGTTGCTGTCAGTCCGTCCATCCGTCTGTCCGCCCAAAATGCGTTGGCGCTCATATGTCAAAGACTATACATTGAAACAAGCTGAAACAAGGTCTGGCGAGCAGGGTGGATGAGGAACACACTCAAAATGCAGGTCCTCGATTGTTGCAGCTGCAGTGCGGGCAGTATGGGGCCGAGCATTGTCATGCTGCAGCAAAACACTGGTAGTGAGTAGTCCACGACGTTTTGATCTGATTGCTGGTTTCAGATTATTTTTAAAGAGATCGCAGTATAATGAAGAGGTGACTGTGGTCCCTCTGGGCAAGTAATGCTCTACAAGTGGACGTCGGCTATCCCAGAAGAGCGTCAGCATCACTTTTCCAGCGGAAAGCTGTGTGCGGAATTTTTTGGGCTTTGGTGAAGTTGAATGGCACCACTCTTTGCTTGCCCTCTTCGTTTCTGGCTGAAAGTAGTGGACCCAGCTTTCCTCCACAGTCACTACGTGCTGTAAGAAAGCGTCGCCTTCTGTTTCATATAGTCGCACAAGTTCTTCACATGCCTTCACTCGCCGTTTTTTTCAGTTCGGGTGTGAGTTGTATGGACACCCACCTTGCAGACACTTTTCAGAACCCCAGCGCGTTGTGAATGATATGGTGTGCTGAACCATGGCTAATGTTCAATTCGGAGACCACTTCATCCAGTGTAATGCCATGGTTTTCCTTTCGCACGTGCTCAACTCCTGCAACCATTACTGGTGTGTTTGGTTGTGTGAGGCTGGCATGAGCGAGCAGCGTCTGCCACACTGGACACTCCTCTTTTAAACTTCCTGTCCCAGTCGTACACCTGCTGCAGTGATAAACATGTGTCACCATATTGCATTCTCATTCTGTGATGGATTTCACTGGGATTCATACCCTCACTTCCCAAGAAACGGATGACAGAACGTTGCTACTCCCTGGTGCATGCTTCTAAGGGAGCCGCCATCTTGGAACTGCTCCACTGACGTCAATATGCTCAATGTTGCCAGATCTAAAATAGGCAAAACATGACTCTTACCCATAGATATAACATATGTCGTCTACAACTACTCACATTACATTCTCGAATTTATATCGCCATTTTAAAGTTACTTATTGACTCGCCCTCATATTTTGTGTTGTTGTTGCTTTTGTAATGAGAAGCGGCTTTGGAAAAAGCCATGACAAAGTTATCTTAACATGGATATACACCTCAACACACAACCTCCTTGGTGGGGAAAACACCCTTGGGGTGTGGTGGAAGTTAAATAGCTCCAACCTCCATCGTGGGACTCTTAGTCTTCCTGTCAAGTTTGGTTGCGATTGGATAAGGACCGTATTCGTGTATTGTAGTACGAGTACACCGCTCACTTCGAGAGCGGCAGGAAGGGTCATTCCTCTTTGGGGTATATAGATTACAGTCAATCTCTGGTCGGGTCTCAAGAACTTTGGGTGTGTGCATTTACCAATTTTATTGTGGAGAGATTGCCATTTGATTGAAGCATTCGAGCAATCACTCCTTTCAAAACCGTTAAGGAATGGCTGGCTTGGCAAGCACAGGCCAGCTGCTTGGCAAATGAGCACAACCTGGGCACAACCCGGGCACAACCCGGAAAATGAGCACAACCTTGGCAAATGAGTACGAAAAACGCCATGTTAGCAGCAGGAAGGGTCACGTTATTAACCCAACCCTTGTGGGGTATATGGAGGACAGTAGATCTTTGTTCAATTCGATAAGTAAAAAAGCTACCTCATGGATGTTGGGATTCCTCCAAATTTCTTTATTTCGTGTTATAAACAACATTAGCGAATGTTTAAATAGCTAATAATGCGTGTTTGTGGTTTATAATATATTTATTTCTGGTGGACGCCGTTGGCCCGTTGCTCCCACGGAAATGCCATGATAAGCTATTCATAAAACGTTGACTCGACATTTGTTCAAGGAGGAAAAACACTTTGGGGAGGTGGGATATTATTGGTATTAATATTGTTTTGTAATATCATTAATAATATGACCCTGCAGCAAAGCTGCAATGAGCCGGCGAAGCCAAAGCGTCTTGCCACTATTTTACCCATCACGATGGCATCAGATGACACCTTTTGCATTCTGGATGAGATTAAAATTTATAAAATTTTCTTCTTGATTAATTCGGTGAATTCCGTCTCAACTTCGGATATTTCTGGCCGTGAAAAACTATCCCCTCCGGCCGCGATATTTCTAAAAAAGAATTCTTCGTCAATTTTAGAATATTTGACGCCGTTTTCAGCCTCTGAAACGCGGTAATAAGCTTTTTTGAAATACTTTTTCAAATGCTCGAATCTCATTGGTTCCAGTGTTTGGTGAAGATTTACGTTGAAGATAATCAGGGCCCATGCGGGCCCGGGGAACGAGGTTGGTCTTAAATTATTTTAATTACAAATTAGAGGTGCATAAGATTGTGAATCAAACAAAGACGGGTGAAACAAACTCCTATTGAACTTTTTCACAATTTTTGTCCCCCGTCGCACCGCGGAGCGAAAGTGGGACTATGGTTTTCCCCTCTGTCCGTGTGTGCGTGCGTGCTTGCATGCGTGTGGATGTGCGTGCGTGCTGTGCATGCGTAAGTGAAGGACCGAATTCTAATTTGGTGTGTGGGTGCAACTAGGCATTGTTACGGATTCGTCACTTCCGCTGTTGTGGTTTTCACCCACTTGACATGTTTCGGATATTATGTATTATTATTATCCTCAAAAGGTTTAGTATGCAGGAACAGCTATCTAAAGTTAAAAAGGTTAACTTAAAATGAAACAGGAAACCGAACCGGGGTGAAAAAACGGAGGAAGAAGAGGAAGAGGCGTGGAGAGAAGTGAAAAGACGAACTTGGTTGAAGCTCTGTACCGAGCGGGCGAGCGTACAGTGCGAGTGAACTTTGAGTCCTGGAAAGGAAGTTTGTTTGATAGGTGATATCGCCGGAGTACTGTGGAGCCTGCGTCGTCGGGTATCTGCATTGAGGTTCCGGAGTATCCTTGCATCGCAGCCCCGGCTCGAGTGAGAGCTGTCCGCCATTTTGTCACGCGCGCTGCCTTCAGTGAAAGAAGCTTTTTGTCGCGTCGGCTGGCATTATTCCCCGGTGGGTTGCCGGGGACGGCTGTGCAAGAAAGTGGCTTTTGAGGATTATACGGAGACTCGCTGATTGAACCGCAAACGTGTACGTCAGAGCGCGTCTTTGGGAGGTCTTCCATTCCACCACTATTTTTGCTGGGTGTTGAACCACGTGACCTCTGGGTAGCTTCAATCGTCCATGCCTTAATTGACTTTGATCAGACATTGATCCAACGATCGCTGGAGCGAATCGACTTCGCCTTGGAGGGGTACAGGGACATTGGGGGAGGGCCGTGAGTTTGGGGTTAAGGGACTAGATGAGGTGGTACCATCTTAAGAGAGTGATTGTAGGGTGAATTGCTATTATGATTTGTGTTGTGATTCCGGTGTGATTTATAATAGATTATTGTTTGTTCATAACCAGTGGTGTGGTTTCCTGCTTGATTTTGACACGGAATAATATAATTTTCTGCCGTTGCCCCTCCCGGGGAATCGGAGGTATACCGAGACCAGGAGTTGGGGGAGGAACACGTAACAGCATATGGAAGAACCCTATTGAAAATTAGATCACCGTGTCAAAATCCAAGACGGCCGCCGCCATGTATGACTGAACATTGTGAGTGGAATATCTTGAAAAATAAGCGAAGTACCAACTTCGAATCTGGCGTGTGAGTGTATATAGGCAGAAGGAAGAACGCTATTGAAAATTGGGTCGCCACGTCAAAATCCAAGATGGCCGCCACCATATATATGTCTGAACCTTGTGAGCGAAATATCTTGAAAAATATACAAACTACTAACTTCTAATCTGGTGCGTGGGTGTATCTACGCATGAGGAAACTTTGAATTACTTATTTATGAAATACACTTTTACCATCTCCAATACCAACACACAACTTTGAATTACTTATTCACGAAATACACTTTACCATCTCCAATACCAACACACAACTTTGAATTACTTATTTATTAAATACACTTTTACCATCTCCATGACCAACACACAACTTTGAATTACTTATTTATGAAATACACTTTTACCATCTCCAATACCAACACACAACTTTGAATTAATTATTTACGAAATACACTTTAACCATCTCCACTGCCAACAAACAACTTTGAATTACTTATTTATTAAATACACTTTTACCATCTCTACTGCCAACACAAACCTTTAAACTGCTGTATATATTTATTTTTATCCCCATTCCTATCTCCACTGTCGACATATACATTTATTTAGTTGTTCAGGTGTTTACCTGTAAAACGTGATTTACCTGTAAAATCTACATGTCCCATTTTAAGGTGTGGTTGGGCGTGTGTTCTCTGAGGATTTGCATTCTTGCTCATTTTATTTTCCCTCATTGTACCTTTCAATTTATTATTACCTTCAAATGATAAAATCGACATCGTTCAGGAGAAACTGAGAATGAGACTGAGAAAAGAGACGAATGAATCAATTGATGTCACAACCATCTTTTCTCCATCTTTGTTACTTTAGACAGGGAAAACAACTTCAAAGGATGATGTGTAATTTCCACAAGTGTTTATGATAGAACCAAGTGGCTGAGAGTTTGTGGTGGACTTGAAAACCGGAATAAGATTGAATAGTCACTGCAAGTAAATGACGTCAATGCATTCCCACGTGACGTAAGGAAACTGATATACCTGCTTTGCTTCCTGGTTGGTTATCTGATCGTCGTGCAATTTGAACGCATCTTCGTTACGAGAGGTAAGGGATTACTTTAAGGTCACTGGATTGTGAAAGAAATAACAAATTATGTTTTGTTTTTTCATGTGAAATTTTGATAACCATGTTTGTTGCATCACAAAGGAGATGATACATTTATAAAGAAATTTTTTCTGGAGTCTTTAAAAAAAAAATTTTTCCCAAGTGTATCAAGTAAATGATCCACTGGTGGGGAATGTCAAACCTGGTGGTTTAATGAAGCTTCCGCTTTGAACCTGGGAGGGTCGGAGATATAAACCCGTCTGAGTCACACAAAGACTTTTTTGTATAAATGGTACGAGCTGCTTCCTTGCTTGGTGCCCAGTATTTAAAAGGACAGACCATGGACCAGCAGCACCAGGAAGGTAATGGCAAAACCACCCAGTACAACCGTCACCAATAATCTGTTTCGGCATCACCGACACTCTGTGCAGTATGGGACACAAATCAAAAAAGAACATCGAGTCAAAAAGGTGGGAAACCTTACATTGGTCACGACACACTGGCGAGGCTCTGACTTGTTCAAAGCTCCATCTTGTTTTATGTTTGAGTCAGGGACTCAGAGTCCTTGGGAGGAGAAGGGGGATTGCTAGATTGCTATCACCATTTTGGCCTGAAGAAAAGTACACCTCAAGATACACACTTCAAATAACTCTCCCAATAATGCAATCCAAGTGGGCAATTTTTATATTCGTGAGTGTAATGGCATTGTGATAACATGCCACTGGGTGTGAATCCTCACAGCAGGCGAAGCCTGATGGAATCCCAGTCTGTTTAATTCGTGAATTTGCTTGTGAATTCAGTGCCCCATTAACGATATTGATACATTTGTGGGGGTAGGGAAGAAATACCATCGTGGAGTTAAGATTGTATAGGTTTTAGAATGGACCGTGTACGCAAAGAAGATAGAACCTCGATATAATAAGTAAGGAACCTGTCAGGTTAAGAGTGTTCGCATGTCACCACACGGATGTTGATTTTGTATTAACTAGATAGGGCTTAAGGATAATTCCCAGTATGTCAGTGCCTCCTGTGATTTTCCCTTCTGTTTTTTACAAGAAAAAAGGCCGGCCATAAAAACCCTGGTTCACCAACAACAACAATAACAACAACGGTCGTTCCCCTGACCTCGCCCCTTGTGATTTTTTTCTGTGGGGCTACCTTAAATCACGAGTGTATACTCATCGACCCCAACTCTTGAAGCCCTTAAGGTTGCTATTCAGCAGGACATAGCCGCTGTTCCACCCGACATGACCCGTCGAGCCATGGCAGCCTTCAGAACACACCCCCCAGGTATTTCTGCCCCCCCCAGGTCTATACACGCTTGGAAATCGCCTCCAAGCGTGTATAGACAATGACGGCCACCATTTGGAGGATGTCATCTTTAAAACATGATGAATAAAAACTGTGTTGAATGAAGTTTCATGTGCACAAATAAAATCTTGATTATCTTTAACCTTTTTTTTTCATTTACTTTTGAAATGTGGGAGGTTTTTTGGGGTCATCCTGTATTAACAGGAAATGAACTGAACTAAACACCTCTCAGTGTCATCCACAGATATTTCTCGTATTTCCTATTTTTCCAGGAGTCTGATTTTCATCCAGGAGCAAAACAATTGTGGTTATTCATCTATAATTTGCCACTCGATTAAATGCTGAAAATCATGTTTAAAAAGACTATTTGAGTTACACACTTCTCCCTAGCAGCGGCAGGTTAAAAGTGCCCTGATGGGCAGAAGCAAGTCCCTGAAAATGCACACACAGCACATGCGGGGAAGGCCTCGTCAGCATTCATACATTGTTCAAATCTGTTCATGTTTTTAAATTGTTCCTTAAAGCAAAAAATATTTACTGTATAAATAAACAGCAGGGTGTCCACATTGATTGTGATGTTGCTTTATCTTTCCTTCTTTCAACAGAGCCAGTGGTGCTCCAAATGTCTGATCGGGACCAGAGCAGGTTGAGAAGTCTTTGTAAGTGAAATGAAGGGCAATGGGACATGGAGGGTGAAGGGATTGAAAAGAATGATATTTAACAAGGAAATTCATTGTCCTTCTTTGGTTTTTCTCTTTTTCCATGATCTTTCAAAATTCCCACTTTCTTGACTTTAATTCGTTCCCTTTCCTTTGATTTTGTTTCCCTTTTTTATTCATTCTGATGCACTTGTTTCTTTTCTCTCTTACTTGGTTTATATGTTCAACATAGTTAAAGCTTTCTTGTTTTTTGAAAGTTCACTTTTGAAAAATTTTCCACAAAATCATCAACGACAAAATATAAAGAAATTTCAAACAGATAATGCATCACCCAAACTAATTTCAAACAAAGAATGCATTTTCATCTGATCATGTGCTTGGGAAGATCAACATCTCTTTGGCCATTCTCAGTAAACAGGCAATCCTTACATCACTGCCTCATTTACACTTAATCAATTATTGCTTCAAGCTTCGACAAACACTCCACTGGTTATAACATTACTTGATTACTCTTGTAGTGTAGCCACATACGGAGACTCTACAAAGTAGCAGCCTGAATACAGTACATGATCATCAACAGTACATGATCTCAGTACCTGATCAGTTCTCAGTACATGATCATCAACTTTTTACAAACTGCAAGGACATCTCTAATAACAACATTATATAATTATCTACATTTGTGATTGGTCACTCGAAGTTGACAAAAAAAGAAAGTAGGAAAGACAACTGAAGTTGCAAGAAGTCCCTGAAATTACATCGGAGCTTACTACAGTGCATTCAGAAAGTATTCAGACCCTTTCACTTTTTTCACATTTTGTTATGTTGCAGCCTTATGCTGAAATTGTTTAAATTCATTTTTTCCCTCATCAATCTACACTCAATACCCCATAAAGACAAAGAGAAAACAGGATTTTAGAAAGTTTTGCAAATTTATTAAAAAGAAAAACCTGAAATATCACATTGACATAAGTATTCAGACCCCTTGCTATGACACTTGAAATTTAGCTCAGGTGCCTCCCATTTCTCTTGATCATCTTTGAGATGTTTCTACACCTTGATTGGAGTCCACCTGTGGTAAATTCAATTGATTGGACATGATTTGGCAAGGCACACACCTGTCTATATAAGGTCTCACAGCTGACAATGCATATCAGAGCAAAAACCAAGCCATGAGGTCGGAGGAACTGTCTGCACAGCTCAGAGACAGGATTGTGTCGAGGCACAGATCTGGGGAAGCCCACAAATAAATTTCTGCTGCATTGAAGGTTCCCAAGAGCACAGTGGCCTCCATAATTCTTAAATGAAAGAAGTTGCTTATCATTGCTTATTTAATCCATCATTGCTTCAGATATGAAATATTTCCTCTTCTCCAATGGCTTGATCTCTGATCATCAATTTGGTTGCAGACCTGGACACTCTACTCTGGACATGCAGCTTCTGCTTTCACAACAATGGATGGAGGTCCTCAATGCCAAACAGGAAATTAGAGCAGTCTCCCTCGACATATCACGTGCCTTCGATACAGTCTGGCACCCCGCTCTGCTCACCAAACTCTCCTCTTTTGGTATCCATGGAAATCTCCACGCATGGCTGGCAGACGTCCTCTCAAGTCGTAGTCAACGTGTGGCCCTGAATGGGTTCTCTCATCTCCGCTTCCTGTTCACGCTGGAGTTCCCCAAGGCAGTGTTCTGGGCCCTGTGCTTTTTCTGGTCTTCATCAATGATCTGTCTGACTCTCTTGAAAATCCTCTCTATCTCTGTGCTGATGACTCTACTCTCTGTCGCTCCATTCTTCATCCCTCAGATCGGCAGTCTGCAGCCTCCTCACTCTCTGCAGACCTGGACAAAATCACAGACTGGACAAACAAGTGGAACATGTCTTTCAATCCTGACAAATCTCACACTCTTACGATGTCACTCCGAAAAGACCGACTGGACAACCCTCCCATCCACTTTCTGAATAATCCTCTCCAAGAAGTTCTGTCACTCAAGCTTTTGGGTCTCACTATCTGCCATGATCTTTCCTGGAAAAACCACATTTCAAATCTGGCCTCCAAAGCCAGTCGCCGACTGGGCATCCTCCGTCGTGCGACGTCCTTCCTTGGCACACCTGAGCTCCTCACCACATACAAAGGCTTTCATCCGCAGCTCAATGGAATACTGCTCCCCCCCTCTGGGCTGGTGCTCCTGCCTCACACCTAGCTCGTCTTCATGCTGTTGAAACCAAAGCATTCAGAATCATTGGAATCTCCCGCGATGAAGCTAACTCCAAGGGCCTCTCACTCACTCACCGCAGGCAGGTTGGTGGTCTTTCCGTCTTCTACCGATTCCTCTCTGGGCTCTGTCCCGCAAATATTCCTACAGGTCGCACAAGATCTGCCTGCAACCCTCTTATGGTTAAACTGCCAAAATCAAGACTCTCTGCTCACCTTCACTCCTTCATTCCTCTTTTCTCCCACCTCTGGAACAAACTCCCTCACTCTCTTCAATCCCACTCCACCCTCCAGGTCTTTAAAACAGCTGTTCACCACCATCTCTTATCTTCCCCCATCCAAAACCTTGATCTTTTCTACCCCCACTAATTTCTCCCCAAATCCACTTTTTTGAAATACCAACTTCTGTCCTGGAAGACCTTGGTGTCCTTGTGTTTTATACTTCTCCCTCCCCCCAACACACCACCTTCCCACGCCTCCTCCCCCCAAGCCCTCTCCCTTCCACACATCTCCCTGCTCTCAAATGTTGTGTTTGTGTGCTTCCCCTTCTCTCCCCATCTTGTCTTCCGCTCCCTCTTTTTATATATTTTGTTTGTCTGTATGATTTGTTTGTGAAGTAAATGTTAGCTCTTTCACGAGCCTCGATTCCGTATACAAAAAAAAAAAAAAAAAAAAAAAAAAAAATTGGAACAACCAGGACTCTTCCTAGAGCTGGCCGGCGCCTGGCCAAACAGAGCAATTGGGGGAGAATGGCCTTGGTGAGAGAGGTGACCAAGAACCCGATGATCACTTTGGCTGAGCTTCAGAGATCCTGTGTGGAGATGGGAGAAACTTCCAGAAGGACAACCATCACTGCTTTATGGCAGAGTGGCCAGACGGAAGCCTCTCCTCAGTGAAAGACACATGAAAGCCCGCTTGGAGTTTGCATAAAAGCACCTAAAGGACTCTCAGACTGTGAAAAACAAGATTCTGTGGGCTTTTTTAATTCGCTTGTTTCTGTTATTTTTTTACAATGTGGAATAACACAATGGTTTGGTGCCCAATCTTGGAGCAAAAGTGTCAAGATACAGTATCGGTCAAACGTTTTAGAACACCTCAATTTTTCCAGTTTTTATTGAAATTTACGCAGTTTAATATCCAGTGAATAACCTGAAATGGTACAAAGGTAAACCGTAAACTGCTCGAGGTTTAAAAAAGTTTAGGTTAGCAAAAACGGGAAAATAATGTAAATTGCACAGTTATATTGTAAAAAAAGGCCTTCTTCAAAATAATGGGTTAACAACTTACAGCTGCTCGCAGCAATGTAAGTAAATTAAGCCTTGAAAGTTTATGCAAACAATTCCTACAGGTGTCCCAACCTCTGCTGATTACTTGATTACAAACCCCCTGTCTGTATAAAAGCAGTGTTGAAACAGACTGTTATTACACCCTCCGAAGCATTATTTGGACAATATTGCACTGCAGGGAGTAGTATATTGGAAACTGGAGGAAACTCTGCCAGGAAGAGGTCTGGCAGACCCAAAGCCACAACAGAATCAGAAGACAAGTTTCTGAGAGTCAACAACTTGTGTGATAGGTGGCTCACAGGACAACAGCTTCAAGCACAGCTTAACACTGGTCGAAGTAAGCAAGTCTCAGTTTCAACTGTGAAGAGAAGACTTCGAGCTGCAGGTTTGACAGGTCAAGTGGCAGTAAGAAAGCCATTGCTAAGATGGCAAAATAAGAAAAAGAGGCTTGCCTGGGCCATGAGGCACCGCCAGTGGACTACTGAAGACTGGAAGAAGGTCTTATGGACCGATAAATCAAAACTTTAAATCTTTGGTTCATCACACAGGGTTTTTGTACGCCATCGAGTGGGTGAAAGGATGGTTCCTCAGTGTGTCACACCAACTGTCAAACATGGAGGAGGAAGCATGATGGTCTGGGCTTCTTTTGCTCGATCCAGAGTCAGCGACTTGCACAGAGTGACTGGCACCCTGAACCAAAAGGGCCACCACAGCATTTTGCAGCGCCATGCAATACCCTCTGGTATACGCCGAGTTTGGTCAGGGGTTCATCCCACAGCAAGATAATGACCCAAAACACACCTCCAGGCTATGTCAAAACTACTTTCGAGGAAAAGAACAAGAGGGTAGGCCTCAAATCATGGAATGTCCAGCACAGTCTTCAGACAAACCCCATCAACCTGGTTTGGGATGAATTGGACAGAAGGGTGAAAGCAAAGCAACCTACAAGTGCAACACATTTGTGGGAACTTCTGCAACAGTGTTGGGAAAAACTTCCCAAACAATATTTGATTTCCATTGGAGAAAGGTTGCCACGAGTGTGTTCGGCGGTTATATCTGCAAAAGGTGGCTACTTTGCTGAGTCAAAAATTTAAATTAAATTTTGTGAAACAAAATGATTCTATGATTTCCTTTTTTGTCTCCAATTGTTTATTTGTTCTATGCTTAATTTGAGAGTACATTGAGACATAAAACGGTGTAAATTTCAATAAAAACTGGAAAAATTGAGGTGTTCTAAAACTTTAGACTGGCAGTGTATCTTAATCAGCAATGTCAAACACTGTACATGTGTTCCTATATTGTTTTACGTAAGCCTGACTGTATCTTGCAGCTCTGTCTTATTGCTCGTTTCTCAAAGAGTAATGTCTTAATCCAGCCTCAGGCCACACAATGAACTGCACTTAGAAATGCCCAAAATAACTGTTGTGGTTTCCCTCGAACCAATAGGGTGAGAACAGAGGGGAGGGCCGGAGCCTTTCGAGAGGAATTTATGAATGGCTGGACGTGAAAGACACTCTCGTGGTTTTTACTGTTTTGTTTACTTGAAGTGTCAACAAAACTTATTATACACTCGAACTGCAAGTATCCTCAACAAACTACTATGAGAGTACGAAAACATACTCCAACTTTCGTTTTGTATCAGTGGGTGGGGCCAACAATTTTTTATCCGCGTCATCCCGACGTTATTACGTAGAGTCGAAAGTGCCAGCACACACTCTGATAATAGTTTTGTAAAATTAACCTCATTGAAGAACTTTATCAAGACAAGATATAAGTATTTATCTGTAGTATCCAAATCCTGGTTCTGCGAAATCAGAAGACCTCAGTAATACTTGAGTGGATTGTCACCAGACAAAAATAGTCACTTAAATCATCAGAAAGACGTTAGTCAAACACACTGTACACGTGACACGCTTTTTTATCTGAGCACGTGCACAGCAAGATTCAGGTTTGATCGAGTCGGGAAACTCGGATCTTTATATTTAAATATCAATTAGTTGACCATTGACCAGTCCAGTCAATGCAGTATGCCAAAACAAAGATGAAAGGAACACGAAATGTCAATTCAAATATTTATTCAATTCAGAGTTCGAGTTGATCCCTTGTTCAGCCTGTTCAATGAGACAGCATCAGTGATGCGCCGACGTAGCGAATCTGCCGCCGAGAAACCGTGACTCGAGATGGTTATTGATCACGTGGTTCGCTTTTGACTTGACGCGTGACTGGAAGGTTCGTGATCACGTGTGCCGTGTGCGGTGCCGGTGTGCAGCTATTATATTATTTTCATCAATGTAACACTGAAAAACAAGGCATTTCTGAGGCATTATATTTGTGGTGATATCATTTGATTCCACATTATCACGCACAACGCCGACAATGAGGCAAATGTGTCTAGTGGCCCCGCCTCCATCAAGCTGAACGACCGTCAGAGCCACGCCTACCCCGGTCCTATTATTTTGTAAATAAATGTAGTTTTACGTAGTTTTCGTGGAATCCTTTCAAACTATTAGAATTATAATACCAAAGGATGTCACAGGAAGTAAAACTCAGTCGGATGGTCGCCGAACGAATCATTGCCATTGATATCGGCACCTCGGAAATATGTCGTCTGAAGAAGATTAGGCCCATGATGAACAACAAGACGCGAGTGGTTCGGGTGCAGCCACCCGGCTGCTGGTTGCATCATTTTTCGGTGGGTGCGGCTGCCGCTGATGCAATGCGTCTCTCCAACCAGTTATCTGGTACTCATTTTTGCCAACCTCAGAAGGATGACAGGCTGAATCAACTCCACCAGGCGTTAATTCAACGGGATTCAAATGCAGTGTAGCGGTGACCGGAAGCATGACACAATCACCTTGCACCGGCCGATGACGTAACCGGCGGGCGGTTATGTGCCCGGACTCGCCCGGACGTGTCCGGACTTGCCTTGCCCAGGCGGACTCTCGATTTGCATACCACGCCCCGTTGAGAGGCGTAGCTGACTTATTTGCATACCACGCCCCGCCTGAGTGGCGTGGCTTTTGTGTCGTGAACTTTTGATATAAATTGCCGCCCGTGTTAACGGGCTATTCAGTGCTTTTGAGTTCTTTCGAGTTGAGCTAAAATAAATAGCTCAGTGAAACTTCGTTCCTGGTGTCGTCCATTTTGTCCGGCTTTATTGTGCGAGCATAGCTCCACAATTGGTGACCCCTTTTCAAGAACATGGCGATGGAGTCATCTGTAGCTTTGAAGCTCCCTGGCTTTTGGGAATCGCACGCGGCCGTCTGGTTCGCCCAAGCGGATTCTCAATTCGCCCTGCGGAACATTACGGAGGACACGACATGCTACCACCATGTGGTCTCCGCGCTCAACGCCTCCACTGCTGCCCGGGTCCTGAGCTTCCTACAGAACCCACCGAACGCCGACAAATATGGCGCGCTCAAAGGCCTACTCCTCGGTGCGTTTGGACTCATGGAGACCGAACGCGCGCGACAACTGCTCGACCTCCCGCAGCTGGGTGAGGCCCGTCCATCCAAACGCATGGACCACATGCTTGCTCTACTCGGTGACCACAGCCCGGATTTCCCTCTTCCGCGAGCTGATCCGCCGGCAGCTACCCGGGCAGGTACGATTAGCTTTGGCTAATTCGCCCAACACGGACCCTCGCGCCCTGGCCAAGGAGGCCGATAAATTTTTCTCGGCCAGGCGACATGTCGGAGTGGCCGCCTGGAACCCTGGGCCGACCGAGGCAATGCCCGGGCCACGACCGGTGCCACCACCGGCCGAGTTAGTGCCACTGGCGGCAGCGGCCGCCACGACGCCCCGTCGACCGAACCCGACGCGACCGCCGGAGCCTCCACCAGAGCGGACCATGTGCTACTACCATGCCAGTTTCGGGCAGAAGACCAGAACGTGCCGCTCACCGTGCACTTTCGGCAGGTTGGGAAACGACCAGGCCGGCACTCGCTGCCTGCCATGAGCGTCAGCCATTCAGGCAGCCTTCTGTTTATTACGGACACAGCGTCCGGGCGGCGTTTTTTGTGTGACACCGGCGCTCAACTGAGCGTGATACCTGCCTCGGTGCAGGACAAACAGGCCGCGCTTTGCGGCCCCACCTTGGTTGCCGCAAACGGCTGCTCCATCCACACCTTCAGTTCGCGCAGCGTCGCATTCTGCTTCGGGGGCCAGCGCTTCAGGTGGGCCTTCATCACGGCAAACGTGCCCATGGCCTTGCTGGGTGCAGATTTTCTGTGCGCGCATGGGCTTTTGGTGGACGTCAAACGGCGTCGGCTCATCAATGCGGAGACCTTCAGCTCGCTCGCTTGCTCATTGAGCGGATCAGCACCAACCAAGCTAGCCTGCACAGTCCCGGCCGCGGACAATTTCACCCGCCTGTTCGCCGAGTTTCCCGCTCTCACGCAGCCGACGTTTTCGGCCATCACCGTCAAACACGGCGTCGAACACCACATCCCGACCACAGGTCCACCGGTCTACGCCAGGGCTCGTCGCCTCGACCCGACCAAACTCACAGTGGCGAAGGCGGATTTCGACGCGCTGGAGCGATTGGGCATTGTGCAGCGCTCGAATAGCGTGTGGGCCTCACCCCTGCACATCGTGCCCAAACCGGGTGGTGGATGGCGACCATGCGACGATTACCGCCGCCTCAACGATGCCACCACCCCCGACCGGTACCCGATACCACACATACAGGATCGTTCCACCCGTTTGGCGGGGCGGGTGATCTTTTCCAAGGTCGACCTCATTCGGGGCTACCACCAGGCACCCGTTCGGCTGGCCGACGTGCGGAAGATGGCGGTAATTACACCTTTTGGCCTCTTCGAGTTCCTTCGCATGCCGTTCGGCCTTAAGAACGCGGCCCAGGCCTTCCAGCGGCTGATGCACAGCGAGCTGTGCGACCTCACCTTCCTTTTTGTCTACTTGGATGACATTCTCGTCGCCAGCACTTCCCGGGCGGAGCACCTCATCCACCTGCGCACGCTTTTTGAGCGCCTCAGCCAGCATGGCCTCATCATCAACCCGGCGAAATGCCAGTTTGGCGTAATGGCCGTCGACTTCCTGGGGCACCGCATCAGGAAGCGCGGGGCTGTCCCGCTGCCTACCAAGGTAGAGGCAGTCACAAGTTTCCTGCGGCCCCGCTCCATCAAAGCCCTACAGGAATTTTTGGGGATGGTAAATTTCTACCACCGGTTCGTGCCTCGCGCCGCCCAACTCATGCGCCCCCTGTACGAAGCCCTCCGGGGCAAGCCGGGCAAGCACGACGTCGCCTGGACCAAAGAGATGGACGAGGCGTTCACGGGCGCTAAGCTGGCCCTCGCCGACGCGACCATGCTGGCGCACCCGGCGCTCGACACACCCATCGCCCTCACCACGGACGCTTCCGACTACGCGGTGGGCGCCGTGCATGAACAGTGAGTGAACGGGGCTTGGCAACCGCTGGCCTTCTTCAGCCGGCAGCTACGGCCTACCGAGCGCAAGTATAGCGCTTTCGACCACGAGCTCCTCGGCCTTTACCTGGCCGTTCGCCACTTCCGCCATCTTTTAGAGGGCCGCCCGTTCACGGCGTTTGTGGACCACAAACCCCTGGTCTCCGACATGGCCAAGGTTGCAGAGCAGTTGTCGGCCTGCCAGCAGCGCCACCTCTCCGCCGTGTCCGAATTTACGACGGACATCCGGCACGTCGCAGGCAAGGACAACGCTGTGGCCGATTGCCTCTCCCGGTCTGGCGCGAACGCTGTCCACCTCGGTGTGGACTTCGCCCACATGGTGGCTGACCAGACCGCCGACCCCACGGTGCAAGCCCTCCAGACAGCGGACACAGGCCTGCGGTTGGCCGACATCCCCTTCGAGGACACATGCACAGTTCTACTGTGCCACATTTCCCTGGGCCAACCTCGCCCCATCGTGCGCACCGGATGGCAGCGGCACATTTTTGACGCCCTCCACGGCCTTTCCCACCCTGGCCGGAAAGCGTCGCAGAAGCTCGTGGCAGCAAAGTTCATCTGGCACGGGCTCCGTAAGGACGTCTGCGACTGGGCCAATGCCTGTGTCGCCTGCCAGCGCGCGAAGGTCCACCGGCACACCCAGGCCCCGTTGGCAGCATTCGACGTGCCCGCGCAGTGCTTCGACCACGTCAATGTGGACCTGGTGGGACCCCTTCCCTCCTCGCGGGGCTTCACCCACCTCACGATGGTGGACAGGACCACCAGGTGGCTGGAGGCCATCCCGCTGGCATCAACAACATCCGCCAACGTGGCGCAGGCCTTCATTGGCACCTGGATTGCCCGTTTCGGTGCCCCCTCGGACAAAATCCTCTGACAGAGGCCCGCAATTCTCCTCCGAGCATTGGGGCGCGGTCGCCCAGGCCTTAGGGGTCAAGCTACACCGCACCACGGCCTACCACCCCCAAGCCAACGGCTTGTGCGAGCGGTTCCACCGCTCAATGAAGGCTGCTATTAGGGCCAGCCTCCAGGACGACGGTTGGGCCGACAGGCTCCAGTGGGTCCTATTGGGCCTCCGAACGGCCCCTAACGAGGACCTCCAGGCTTCCACCGCCGAGCTGGTCTACGGCCAGCCACTGCGCGTGCCGGGCGAGTTCATCCCTGACGCCACCGGCCCCTGGTCCGCGGCTCGCCAACGCTCGGTCCTCCAGGAGGCCGCCAGGAGATTTGCCCCCGTGCCCACGTCCCACCACGGCTGCCCCCAACCCCACGTCCCCCCAGCACTTCGCACTGCGGAGTACGTTTTTATCCGGAACGACGCACACCGGGGACCGTTCCGGCCACCGTACAATGGACTTTTCCGGGTCCTGAAGAGGGATGACAAGTCGTTCATCATTGACATCGGCGGCAAACCGGACCGCATCTCCATGGCCCGCCTCAAGCCAGCCCATTTGGACCTCGACCAACCTCCAAGGTTGGCCCTTCCTCCACGACGGGGCCGTCCCCCGTCAACCAAGCCCCCCGCCCGACCATCCACCGTCACGCCACCTACCACCCCCACACGAATCGCCAGGGGTCGTTTTGGGCCGGGTCATCAAGACCCCCCTCAAACTGACTCTCCCGGTGCAAGTTAATTCTGGGGGGGGGGGGGCATGTTGCGCTTACCGGAAGCATGACACAATCAGCTTGCACCGGCCGATGACGTAACCGGCGGGCGGTTACGTGCCCGGACTCACCCAGACATTTCCGGACTTGCCTTGCCCGGGCGGACTCTTGATTTGCATACCACGCCCCGTTGAGAGGCGTGGCTGACTTATTTGCATACCACGCCCTGCCTCAGAGGCGTGGCTTTTGTGTGGTGAACTTTGATATAAATTGCCGCCCGTGTTAACGGGCTATTCAGTCCTTTTGAGTTCTTTCGAGTTGAGCTAAAATAAATAGCTCAGTGAAACTTCGTTCCTGGTGTCATCCATTTTGTCCGGCTTTATTGTGCAAGCATAGCTCCACAGCAGGACCTTTGGATCCCAAGCCCGCCGCCCAAACCGTGAGGCCAACATCAGGTGATAACGACAAGATGAATTCCAGGAATTCAAGATGAATTTGACCGATCTGTTTTTTTTTGCTTTGGCCATGGTCTGCAGAACTGAAAAGTGATCCCTACCTCGACAATCAGCTGAACAGACCAGGTAGGTGCTCATATGTACCCGAAGCGACTTTTTAAAGAAGATACTCCAACTTTAGTTTTGCACGTCGCAGATGGGACCGACATATTTTTCCACGCCATCCCGACATAGAAAGTACCAGCGTACTCTCTGATATATACACGAGTAAAAAGCTCCTCAAAAATGATGGGTAGGAACAATTTATTCAATGGTGCAGCCTCGTGAGCGTGCCAAAGTCTGAAGCCTCGGCCTAGTGTCAGGTGTACTCATATGTTTTTTTATTTATTAGACATCTTACGGATGTAAATGAAAACTCGTTTTACTCTGCACACATTGCACGTCAGGTGCAGCAAATTTCACCTCCCTGCCCCTTTTTTTTTTTTTTTTTTACGCTGCTGTACACTGCCCTTGAGGCTTGTTTTGCATGCCACCACCTACACCTCCAATAGAAGAGACAATTACTATTTCATGGAAAATGTTTTTCATGATTGTTTTGTCCTCAAAAATAGACCATAGTGAATACATTCGTTTTAAAAGATTGGCCTTTAAAACCTACCCTTGTGAAGGGGGACAGACATCTGGAAAAACCCACAAACTGACAATGTGGTTTATATGGTAGAGAGAGATGTCTGTACTATTTTGAGATATGGGAATAATAAAATCACAAAAATCCCATTTGATTGTAATGGGGTGAAATTCATGTCATGGAAACCGTTAACATTTAAAAACAGCTAAATTGATTGTTATCTCCACCTCCAAAGGTGAACGGAGGTTAAGCTTTCACCCGTTGGGCTGTCTGTCTGATCGTTTGTCTATCTGTAAGCAGGATATCTCCAAGGCCGTCTTAACGCATGGGCACAATGGGCAGTTGCCCAGGGGCCCCACGATTCTAGGGGCACCATGCTGCCATATTGTTCACGAGAGATCTCTTGGCAGAGTGGATAATTACTCGACCTCTCGTTGAAAAGGCCTGGGATTAAGTTACGAAATAAGACTGCAGCAGATTACATTTCATTTTTTATGCAAATGGTATAACATGCATTAACCTTATTTCATTAAGATTTCCACTCATTTATTCACTGTGTAAAATACAAAACAAGTTTCACTGCGCATCCCGATTGCCATTTGTTGAATGACGTCACGCACTTCTTGTTGAAGTTGAGTTGAAGTGTCTAATTATCTACAAATAATCCGGAAGAATTCCCATGCTTTAAACACGCGTCATGTTAAGGTGTATAGAGAAGTTTAACATGTCCTTCCACAGCATGGCATTATGATTAAAAAATAAATAACAAAAATAATGATAACATTGTAACAAAGCATATATTAATTAATCTAATAATATTAATAACAATAATTATATTAGTATTATTTGCCAACAATAATAACGAACGTTTAAACCCCCCTCCCCCACCCTCTGCGCACATCAACGAAACAAGTTTCACTGCGCATCCCGATTGCCATTTGTTGAATCTATAGTCCCTGTATATAGAGTTGTGTCAACTCAAATTTGGACGCCATTTTGTGTCTAAGTGTGTCGGATTAGATATACATGGACATTCGCGATATGGGGTGATATATTCTAAACCTGCTAAAAAAATTTTTTACTACACATATTTAGTCTTATTATTACATACAGGTGATATTTGTTTTGTCAAAAACTCAGCTATTGCCGTGAAAAAGAGCTGTGTGGTGATATTAAAAGTGGTATGGCAATGCATATTACAAGCCAACACTGCATATAAGAGCTAACATTATAAGTAACTAACTAAAAGACTATAACTATAACTATACTATAACTATAACTATAAGAACTAACATTATAAGAATTTTTATTCTAACACAACACAGTTTAATTTTAATGAGCTGTCATGTACTAGTACTTCCACAACAGAAAATCACATGGACAATCTTCCGGAAGATGGCCAGACAAATCGCTAGCTCTATCGACCACATGTATATTGATATCAAACAGCGATAACAGCTTTTGAAAGTTGAGCCAGTTTTAAATGTGGGTACACAAATACACCTGTTTTACTGCATTAATCACCTAGAAATATTGTATGTTTTGGGAACGATAGCTGTCACCAGGTTAAATATATAGGGATTGTCCAATGTGCAAAATCTTCCATCACTACAATTTGGCCATAAATCCCGGGGTGGGAAATATTTGAGCAAATATGCCACAAGACGCATGAGCATTGTACAAAGCAAACAATAACTCGTCAAATTTTGGACGTATGGATGGCTGCACAACCCGCAAAAAAATTGAGCAGGTCCCCCCCTAAAATTGCTTTTATGATTGCCGATTAGGCTAAAGATTTTAAACCAAAAAAATAACTTGCCTCGGAATATGTTTTGAATGGACGGACAGACAACTGAAAACAAAACGGACCATGGGTTTCCCACCCCTATAAAATCAAAATTAATTCCCTCTGAAAAAGTACAGTGACATTGCCCGCAGAATACCCAACCGCAGACCAGGCAATGTCACTGTACCGGGACATTTCATCAATCAATGACAATATGCGGTCCGATAGGACTACCCGAAAAAAATTGAGCAGGGTTCTTCCCACGGAAATGCATTTTTGGTCAGCTCCTTGAAGAGTATAAACAAACACAAATCACTTCCCTTTAAAAGGGTTTTCAACGGACAGACAACCAAAAAAAAACCGAGCAGATAGAATTGCTTTTGAACATCGATCATCAAGCGGCGTGGGCCTACCTGGCAGAGTCTCGAGGAGTCGATCGCTTTCCAGCTCTTTCGTCTGACTTTCGCTTCCCAAATTTGTCTTCTGACTTTATCACTTGGAAATCTATACATCTTATATTTCCCAGATTGGTTTGAACAACCAAAAGCAGAACAACCAGTCATTTTGTTTGGCAATAAACAACATTCCCGTACCAAGCTGACGTTCACGCATGGTGAAGTTAGACACAAAATGGCGCCACGAAATCACGTGACCAGAAATCTCGGGTCAGCGCATGGCGCAACTCTCTTTATACAGGGACTCTAGTTGAATCTTGCATGACGTCACGCACTTCTCTCAAATTTATTCCAGCAAACGCCATCAGCATTTCACAGCGCCAAATATTTGTCTTGTCACTCTTGTGAATTGTGAACAGTGAGCATCTTCCATGCTTATGTAATCAGGTTCGTTGTCAATTATAATGCATTAACAACCAAGATTTGCCGAAATGATTCTCACAGTGGGCGGGAAGGGGCCCCGGCGGATTTCTTTGCCCAGGTGGGACATTGCTCTGAAGGCGGCCCTGGATACCTCAAAAGGTCATGGGTGAATACGGACAATTTGGTGGACAGAATCTGTGTTTTACAAGGACGAATTGATTTGATTTTCGTGAAGATTCAAATCAAGATCCAGATACGACAATTTTAAGTGATTCTTCACCATTGAGAGATCGGGACAAAAACGATATATAGCACAATATCTCAAAAAGTTATGGGCGGATTCAGACAAAACTCGGTGGACGGATTGTGTAGGTGACAAGAACAAGCCGATGACATTTTGGTTCAGGTCCGAATGCAGATCGGGCCTATCAGTGGGACACAAAACGTAAACTCAGGTGTGTGTACTCCAGCTCCAGCGAGTGCCATTCCAGGTTTATCTGTTTTGATGTTTTCGCCGTTTTGATTTTGTTAAACTGAAGGAACTGCGCTCCAACGCGAGTCGAAAGAATTGACGCGACCAAAGACGGAATTCGTGCGAGTTGCTTTATTGAAACAAAACAGCTCAGGTATTCTGACAAGCCCGTTTTTCAGGCAACAATATATATACACATTTATGTCGGGAAGTTTGCCCGGCAAAAGCTACACCGGGCATGCCCGGGTATCAAGGGCGAGCCTTGGAAAGGCGAGTCTGGACCTGCCCGGGCGTGTTTGGCTGCGGCCTGGCAAGTCGAGGCTGGGCGTGCCCGGGCGCTCTGGGCGAGCACTGGAAAGGCGATAGCGGGCATGCCCGGACGCTCTGGGCGAGCCCTGGAAAGGCGATAGCGGGCATGCCCGGACGCTCTGGGCGAGCCCTGGAAAGGTGATAGCGGGCATGCCCGGACGCTCTGGGCGAGCCCTGGAAAGGCGATAGCGGGCATGCCCGGACGCTCTGGGCGAGCCCTGGAAAGGCGAGAGCGGGCATGCCCGGGAAAGACGAGACCGGGCGTGCCCGGGAGGTTCGGGCGTGCCCGGGAGAGGCGCGTCTGGCCGTGTTCTGGCCGGTGCAAGGCGATTATGTACATCCAGCGGTAACCGCTACACACGCCCCTCCAGAATGGACCTGCACTGGCAGGGTCAATTTAAGGGGGGTCCGGATGACCCGGCCGAAGCGACCCCTGGAGGGTCGTGGGGAGGGGTCTGACGTGGTGGTGGGTGGTCGAGCGGGGGGAACTGTGGATGGGGGGCGGCCTCGCCGTGGAGGAAGGGCCAACCGTGGTGGTCGGTCGACGTCCATGTGCGCCGGTTTGAGGCGGTCCACAGAAATCCGGTCCGGCCGGCCGCCGAAGTCGACGATGAAAGACTTGTCGCCCCGTCACAGGACCCGGAAGGGCCCGTCGTACGGCGGCCGGAGTGGCCCCCGGTGCGTGTCATGACGCACAAAGACGTACTCCGCTGTGCGAAGCACCTGGGGGACGTAGGACTGAGGGCCACCGTGGCGGGACGTCGGCACGGGGGCAAATCGTCGGGCGGCCTCCTGGAGGTCCGAGCGCTGGCGAGCGGCGGACCAGGGACTGGTAGCGTCAGGCACGAATTCGCCCGGGACGCGGAGTGGCTGGCCGTAGACGAGCTCGGCGGCGGACGCCTGGAGGTCTTCCTTGGGGGCCGTGCGAAGGCCCAAAAGGACCCACGGCAGCCGGTCGGCCCAACCGTCATCCTGAAGGCTGGCCATGAGTGCGGCCTTCATGGAGCGGTGAAACCGCTTGCACAACCCATTGGCTTGGGGGTGGTAGGCCGTGGTGCGGTGCAGCGTGACCGCCAACGAACGGGCGAACGCGCCCCAAAGCTCAGACGTGAACTGTGGGCCGCGGTCGGACGAGATGTCCGCTGGTGCGCCGAAGCGCGCGACCCAGGTGGCGATGAACGCCTGCGCCACGTCGGCGGCGGTGGTGGAGGTGAGGGGCACGGCCTCCGGCCACCTGGTGGTCCTGTCCACCATGGTGAGCAGGTGGGTGAACCCCCGCGAGGGGGGCAGGGGACCCACCAGGTCCACGTGGACGTGGTCGAAACGCCGTTCAGGCACGGCGAAAGGTGCCAGCGGGGCCTGGGTGTGGCGGTGGACCTTGGCTCGCTGGCAGGCCGTGCAGGCGTTGGCCCAGTCACGGATGTTTCGTCGAAGGCCGTGCCAGACGAAACGCGCCGACACCAGCTTCTGAGAAGCTTTCCGGCCCGGGTGAGAAAGGCCGTGGATGGAGGCGAAGATGCGGCGCTGCCAGGAAACGGGCACGATGGGGCGAGGCTGGCCCTGGGAGACGTCGCAGAGCAGGACGGTGCCCGCGAAGGGGATGTCGGCCAGGCGGAGGCCCGTGTCCGCCACGCGGAGTGCCTGCACCGAGGCGTCGGTGGTCTGGTCGGCCGCCATGAGCGTGAAGTCCACGCCGAGGTGGACCGCATTCGCGCTGGCCCGCGAAAGGCAGTCGGCCATGGCGTTGTCTTTGCCGGCGACGTGCTGGATGTCCGTGGTGAACTCCGACACGGCGGAGAGGTGGCGCTGCTGGCGGGCCGACCACGGCTCCGTGACCTTAGCCATTGCGTAGACCAACGGCTTGTGGTCGACGAAAGCCGTGAACGGGCGGCCCTCCAGGAGGTGTCGGAAATGGCGAACGGCCAGGAATAGCCCGAGCAGCTCGCGGTCGAACGTGCTGTAGTTTAACTCGTTCGGCCGGAGTTGCCGGCTGAAAAAAGCGAGTGGCTGCCAAACCCCGTCCACCCATTGCTCATGGACGGCGCCCACCGCGTAGTTGGAGGCGTCCGTAGTGAGGGCGATGGGCGCGTTGAGCACCGGGTGAGCCAGCAGTGTTGCGTCGGCGAGGGCCCGTTTGGCACTGGCGAAGGCCGCGTCCATGGCCGCGGACCAAACAATGTCATGCTTGGCCGGCTTGCCCCGGAGGGCCTCGTAAAGGGGCCGCATGAGCTGAGCAGCGCGGGGCACGAATCGGTGATAAAAATTCACCATGCCGAGGAACTCTTGGAGGGCCTTGATGGAACGGGGACGCGGGAACGTGGTGATGGCCTCGACCTTGGTCGGCAGCGGCACGGCCCCGGTCTTGGTGATGCGGTGGCCCAAAAAGTCAACGGTCGTCGCGCCGAAGTGGCATTTGACCGGGTTGACAATTAAGCCGTGCTCGCTGAGGCGACCGAACAGTGTTCGGAGGTGGAGGAGGTGCTCGGCGCGGGACATGCTGGCGACGAGGATGTCATCCAGATAGACGAAAAGAAACGGCAGGTCGCGCAGCACGCCGTCCATCAAGCGCTGGAACGCCTGGGCCGCGTTCTTGAGGCCAAACGGCATCCGCAAAAATTCGAACAGGCCGAACGGCGTGATGACGGCCGTCTTCGGGACGTCGGCCGCCCGGACAGGTACCTGGTGGTAGCCCCGTATCAGGTCAATTTTCGAAAAGATGACCCGTCCCGCCAAACGGGCGGAAAAGTCCTGAATATGCGGGATCGGGTACCTGTTGGGGGTGGTAGCGTCATTGAGACGGCGGTAGTCGCCACACGGGCGCCATCCACCCCCCGGCTTTGGCACGATGTGCAGTGGCGAGGCCCACGCGCTATCGGAGCGCCGCACGATGCCGAGGTGCTCCAACGCGTCAAATTCGGCCTTTGCCACGGCGAGCTTGGCTGGGTCGAGGCGGCGGGCCCTGGCGTAGACCGGCGGGCCCGTAGTGGGTATGTGGTGCTCGATCCCGTGCCGTACCGCGACGGCCGAAAACGTCGGCCGCGTGAGGGCCGGGAATTCCACGAGCAGGCGAGCGAACTCGTTCGTTGCCGGGAGGGCGCACGCCAGTTCGGTCGGCGCGGAGCTGCTCATTGTGCACGCCAGGGAGCTGGAGGTCTCGGCGTGGACAAGGCGACGTCGTTTGACGTCGACCAGCAGCCCGTGCACGCAGAGGAAGTCGGCGCCCAGCAAAGCCATGGGGACGCTGGCGGTAACAAAAGTCCATTGAAAGCGCTGGCTGCCGAAGCAGAGGGTGACGACACGTGGGCCGAAAGTGCGTATGGCCGAGCCATTAGCAGCGACCAAAGAGGGGCCGCAAACTGCGTCCAGCCTGTCCTGCTCGGAGGCAGGTATGACGCTCAGTTGGGCGCTGGTGTCGCACAGGAAACGCCGTCCAGACGCTTTGTCCCGAATAAACAGCAAGTTGCCCGAGTGGCCGGTGCTCATGGCTGGGAATGAACGCCGGCCTGGCCGTTTCCGACCTGCCGAAAGTGCACGGGGGCCGGCACGTCCGAGCCTTGTGTCCGAACCTGTCGTGGTAATAACACCACGCCCGGTCAGGTGGAGGCCCCGGCCGTCGTGTCGGAAGCGGGCGGTGCGGCGTGGCGGCCGCCAGTTGCACCGGCAGTTCGGCCTCCAACCGCGCAGGGTGCTCGGGCATCGTGGGCGTCGCCTCGGATGGCGGCGGGCTCCAGGTAACCGCGCCGATGTGCTGGCCCGCCGAGGAGATCTTATCGGCTTCCCTGGCGAGGGCGCGGGAATCCGTGATCAACGTGCCAGCCAGGGCGAGGCGTACCGGGTTAGGCAGCTGACGGAGGAACAGCTCCCGGAACAGGAATGCCGGAGAGTGCTCGCCGAGCAACGAGAGCATATAGTCCATGCGCTCGGACGGGCGCGTGTCGCCGAGCTCGGGCAGGTCAAGCAGGCGCCGTGCGCGTGCTGCCGGTGAGAGGGCGAAAGCGCCGAGGAGGAGCGTCTTCAGCGCGTCGTATTTGTCAGCAGCCGGCGGGTGCTGGAGGAGGCTCAAGGCGCGGGCCGCGGTGGTGGAACCGAGCGCCGCCACAACATGGTGGAAGCGGGTGTCGTCCGCGGTGATGCCTCGCAGGGCGAACTGGGAGTCCGCCTGGGCGAACCAAACAGCCGCGTGAGCCTCCCAGAAGGTAGGCAGTTTAAGCGTCACTGCCGTATCCATGTCGGTAGGTCACCAATGAAGGAACTGCGCTCCAACGCGAGTCGAAAGAATTGACGCGACCAAAGACGGAATTCGTCCGAGTTGCTTTATTGAAACAAAACAGCTCAGGTATTCTGACAAGCCCGTTTTTCAGGCAACAATATATATACACATTTATGTCGGGAAGTTTGCCCGGCAAAAGCTACACCGGGCATGCCCGGGTATCAAGGGCGAGCCTTGGAAAGGCAAGTCTGGGCCTGCCCGGGCGTGTTTGGCTGCGGCCTGGCAAGTCGAGGCTGGGCGTGCCCGGGCGCTCTGGGCGAGCCCTGGAAAGGCGATAGCGGGCATGCCCGGACGCTCTGGGCGAGCCCTGGAAAGGCGATAGCGGGCATGCCCGGACGCTCTGGGCGAGCCCTGGAAAGGCGATAGCGGGCATGCCCGGACGCTCTGGGCGAGCCCTGGAAAGGCGATAGCGGGCATGCCCGGGAAAGACGAGACCGGGCGTGCCCGGGAGGTTCGGGCGTGCCCGGGAACAGTGAGTCCGGGCATGCCCGGGAGAGGCGCGTCTGGCCGTGTTCTGGCCGGTGCAAGGCGATTATGTACATCCAGCGGTAACCGCTACAAAACTAATTCAGCGACCAAATCTGCAAATCTTATTCAAATTTCACGTCAATCGGATGTAAATTGACCATTTTAGATAAGTTTGACCTTGACCGCTTGAAAACATGGCTGACGAAAGGTGATCGAGCAAATCCACTGATTTCAAAGTGCTGATGGAGTAGAATGTGGTGATGCAAACCGGAAGTCTCTCAACAACGACTCTGTGCCAAGTTATCGAACGAAAATTTGTGATGCAAACAAGATCATTTCATTCTTTCCAAAAAGAAAGAGTTTTTCATCCTTCGTGTTTTCTAAGCATTCGTTCATTTCTTGTTTCGATTCATTCGTTCCTCGTTTTCCCACCTGTGAAACCAACTTCCACACTCTCTTCAATGTCATTCTTCCCTCCAGGTATTCAAGACACCTGTTCACCACCATCTCAATCCAAAACGGATCGTCCCCAATCCAAAACCATGATCTTTCCTGTCCTCGTTATCCACCCCAGTTCCTCCTCCTTCCAAATTTCCATCTTCACCTCCTTGGAGTTTCCTTCTGTATCCATCTTGTCCACACCTTGGATCACCTTGTCCATCCTAAGCATCCGCTCCTGCCTCACATTCCTCCCCATACCCACTGTTTATATCCAAGTCTCCCTCTATATTGGCCTTCAACTAGACCATTGGTGTTTTCCCCCCTCTCTCTACTGTTCCTTGTGCGTCCTGTCACGTCCTCATTCGTTAATCACACTCACGCTTCCACGAGCTTCCACGATGTATTATAAAAAGAACGACACTCTTTGACGTCACAACGCAGACCGATATGCCTCCACCCACATTATTACCAAGTTTAATTCAAATACCTTCAGTTGTTCACAAGATATCACATTTTTACCTGACATGACATCTGACTTTTGACCTCTTGACCCCAAAATCTAATCTTTTCATCTTTACCTCATTACACACACCTTTACAAAGTTTGACTAAGATCCTTTCTGTCGTTCTTCAGTTATCGCGATATTGAAATCCGATGACGGACGGACAGACGGACGGACAACCCGATAACAAAATGGTTCCAGTGACTTGGTCGGTGGAGGCACAAAAAAGGATGGAATATTTCACCTCCACAACTTTAATACAAATAAGACAAATAAGACAACCGGCTGTGTTTCTGGAAAAAGGAAAACTTAACTCTCACGTCCATCCACACCTCCACCCCATCCCACACACCCCCCGCCCGCCCCCCACTTCCCAAATCCCGCGACTGCAATAACTTCAGGTGAAGAAGTATCCCCTTATGGTGAGATCAAACAAGAGATTTCAGTAACTTCACGGTGAGCTCCGGATGAAATGAGTGGATAACCTCAACTCATTCACAAGATGTTACTTCTGTTGTTGTTTCGTATCCAGCCATCGGCTGCTGGTTGCATCATTTTCTGGAAGTGTGGCTGTGCCGCAGACGCAGTGCCACTATTAACAGTAATAACTACAAGGGCACTCGGTAGTGGGCATACCTCTGGTGGAGGGCATACCACCGGCAGAGTGCATACCCCTGGTAGAGTGCATACCCCTGGTAGTGTGCATACCCCTGGTAGAGTGCATACACCTGGTAGAATGCATACACCTGGTAAGGTGCATACAGCTTGTAGAGTGCATACCCCTGGTAGAGTGCATACCCCTGGTAGAATGCATACACCTGGTAGAGGGCATACACCTGGTAGAGTGCATACACCTGGTAGAATGCATACACCTGGTAGGGTGCATACACCTGGTAGAGTGCATACCCCTGGTAGAGTGCATACCCCTGGTAGAATGCATACACCTGGTAGAGGGCATACACCTGGTAGAGGGCATACCAGAGTGATTCATTCCATTTTTATCCCACTGATCGAATCAGGATTCTAACCTTCACCAAAACCGAATCACCTCTTCCTTGTCACACACCCAACTTATCCACCAAGTTTCGTCTGAATCTGTCCATAACTTTTTGAGACATCGTGCTGTATATCATTGTTCGCCCGATCATTCAATGGTGAGGTTGGTGTTGGCTTCACGGTTAAGGTGGCTGGCTTTTAATATTCGGGTCCTGAGTTTGAGCCCCTGCCATGATGTTGAACACCAGGTGGGCTGACACAGCCTGTCATCCTTTTAAGGTGGGCAAAATGAGTACCTGCCGACTGGTAATGGGGGCATTGCATCAGTGCACGTCCTGTCCCCAGAAAATGATGCAGCCAAACAGCCACAGGCTGCATCTGAACCACCACCAATCAATGAAGAAGAATCCCGAAAATAATTCTCGTATCCGGATCCGGATCTTCACCAAAATCGAATCAATTATTTCTTGTCACCTCCCCCACCGGTACACCGAATCTCGTCCGAATCCGTCCATACCTTTCCGAGATATCCTGCACACAAACAGACAGGGGAGAAAACATAACCTCGGTCCACCTTCGTTGGTTGGAGGTAACAATAAAAATCCTTTCACGCCATTTCATTGGCTGAGGAGTGCAGTTCTGGCCAGGTCACCACTCCGACGCAGGATAGTCGAATGGTTTATTACTCCCAGTAAGCTGGTACTCACCTGGTCCACCTCGGAGGGATGACAGGTTGGGTCAGCCCACCTGGACCCGGTTGCTCGAAGCTCTCCAGTGGATAAATATGTGATATCCTTCCAGAAACCGGGCCCAGGTGTTATTTTAACGGTACGACAGGTGCTCAGTCTCAGGACCTGAAGATGTTAAACCCGCCACCTTGACCGTTAAGGTAACACCAGGTTTATGTTACCCCATAACCCATTCACAAGATGTTACAATTTCCATGAAACGTCATTATTTTTATTTTAAAAGAAAATCGCACGAAGGCGAAAATTAAATCACTGGATGTTCGGGGGAGGGTTTTGTTATATGGGAACAGGAGGATGTTCGGGGATTCCTAACCAGGTAAAGAAAGGTGAATTGTGTTTCGTAAAGAAGGTGAATTAAAAATGTATTTAATATTTCAAATGTTATAAAAGAGATTAATGTGTTTGTGTTTCTGTCCGTTTGTCTGACGAAGTCTGTGACCCCGTGTTGTGTCTACAGATGGACGGACCCCGAGTCTGGACCCAAACTCTGCAAATCCTTGGATCAAGATCTCCCGGGATCTCAGAACAGCGACTCGAACCGAGACCGACAATCCGTACCCGGAACATCCTGATCGGTTTGATCATTGTGTACAAGTTCTTTCCTCTGATTGTTTCTCCTCGGGTCGTCATTACTGGGAGGTCGATGTGAGGTCGAGTAGTTGGTGGAGAATCGGAATCTGTTTAAACTCCATGCGGAGAAAAGGGTGTGGGAAAGAGTGCTGGTTGGGAAGGAATCCCGAGTCTTGGTGTTTACGGAAATATGAAAACAAATACTACACATGCCACAACAATCAAGATACCATCCTGTCCGTGCCGGGGGATCCCGAACGGTTTGGGTTCTTGTTGGATTGTGCGGAGGGAGAGTTTACGTGTTTCGGGGACTCGCGGGTTCTGCACGTGTTCAGGGGGAACTTCCTGGTCCCCGTTAAACCCGCGATTGAGGTTTGTGGTGATGGTGACTCCGTGCGGTTTTGCTCCTTTTAATGATTTCGTTCATTCCGTTTTGTTCATTCATTCCGTTGTGTTCATTCATTCCCTTCTGATTATTTACTTTGTGATTATAACAATGTATTCACAATCTGATTGTTGATTTGTTAATAAAGTTTATAAAATTAAATACATTTATTGTTTTTCTAATTTAGTGTTTGATGAAAATGCATTTATTTCCTTCACATTCCTCACATATTTACAACAATATCTGGGCATGACGTATGTCTAATGATTTTGGGATGAGAGAAAAAGTCATGGGACCTGGTTTTCTGAATTGTTTGAGTGAAAAACCCCCAAGAATCACATCAGACTCCATCCTCATCCTGTCAGACTACCGTCTCCACCACCAACACACAACTATTAATTATTTATATATTTATACACGACACCACCATATAACCACAACTTCTACCGACACGTGATGGTTGTACCCCCCAACGGAAGTCGCGGGTCAAATCTTCCCCTTTCTTCCTGCTGCCCGGATTCATCAAGTGCTGATCGGTCCCCATGGACCGGCCCTTTCCCTCTTGTCGCACTCAAACTCTCCTCCTCACTCTCACTCTCACACTCTCTCCCTTGCTCTCAGACTCTCTCCCTCGTTATCACATTCTCTCCTTCCCTCGCTCTCACACTCTCTCCCTCGCTCTCACTCTCTCTCGCTCGCTCTCACTTTCACACTCTCTCCCTCGTTATCACATTCTCTTCTTCCCTCGCTCTCACTCTCACACTCTCTCCCTTACTCTCACAATCTCTCCCTTGCTCTCACATTTTCTTCTTCCCTCGCTCTCAAACTCTATCCCTCTCTCTCACACTTTCCCTTGCTCTCACACTCTCTCCCTTGCTCTCACTCTCACAATCTCTCCCTTGCTCTCACTCTCACTCTCACACTCTCTCCCTTGCTCTCACACTCTCTCCCACGCTCTCACTCTCTCCTACTCTCACACTCTCTCCCATGCTCTCACACTCTCTCCTTCCTTGGCTCTCACTCTCTATCCCTCACTCTCACACTCTCTCCTACCCTCACACTCTCTCCCATGCTCTCACACTCTCTCCTTCCCTCGCTCTCACACTCTCCCTTGCTCTCACACTCTCTCATTCCTTCGCTCTCATTCTCTATCCCTCACTCTCACACTCTCTCCTTCCCTCGCTCTCACTCTATCCCTCTCTCTCACACTCTCTTCCTTGCTCTCACACTCTCTCCTTCCCTCGCTCTCACTCTATCCCTCTCTCTCACACTCTCTCCTTTGCTCTCACACTCTCTCCTTCCCTTGCTCTCACTCTATCCTCTGTGGAAGTGTAACTCAGTGTAACTTATTAATTGGCACTGGTAACTTATTAATTAACCTGGTAACAAAGCAGATACATTTTACATGCAAACTCTGTGAAAGACGAGTTTGTAAATGAGTCAGGAATGCGCCCGAACATGATAATCTCTTGTCCACCTGGTCACAGCCCCTGGCTGAAGCACCCCCCTATCGTTTGGTAAACGGAACTCACAACAGGAGGGGAGCGAGCTGATACCAGGACTTGGTACATGCATGACCTCGGGGCATTAGCGGAGAGGGGATTAAGTCCAGTTTGTCCATATAAACGAGAGCAAACGTGGAGTCGACAGAAGCTGCTACCAGAAGCTCTGACCAACGGGAGTGGCAGAGGAACATCAGCCGAACGAGAAGGACCATGCGAAAAGAGTTAACCTGATCCATTATATTATGCGGTATTATTTGGTAAATGGAATGAAGTGAATAACCAGTTAATAAACCAGACCTTTTGTAAACCTGTGTCCGGTCATTGGAGTCCTGTGAGTCTCTCAGCTACAAATTCTCCAACAATCTGGAGGCACCGCTGGAATTTCGAGTGGACGTCGTCAAGGGTCAAGGTGAGCATGACCTCTTGGGGATCTGTCCATTATGAAATATGAATTCTGAAGAAGGAGGATTTGGTGTGTGGGACTGGCGATTGTCCATAGGAAATACAAGGATGAAACGTGTTAAACGACTGTAGCAATTTATTCGTGTTTTTTTTTTCTCTAAATGATTTCTGTAAATACGTATTTTTGCACTGGTCATTAAGGGTCTTACTGTGACCTGGGAGCAAACGGAGCAAGCGTGCACCTTGCGACCATTTGCTTCCAGGACGTGTAAGGCCGGTACACTCGTTTACCCACCCGTACACGTATAAAGTACTTCTTTTTTTTTGCACTTGTTCAAAGCACTCGACTTGCTCGACGAGCGAGCGACTTGCTCGGCGCTCGGCGAGCGACAGGGAACCGGGAAAGGGAATTATATTTATATATATATATTTTTACCTCATTCCAATTTATGGTATTGCGACAAAAAGGCTTATATCTTTGGAAATGACTGGTCGGATTTAGACAAATTAAAACTCGTTCGATCAACAAATAAATTCATGACAGACAATCCCACCTCATGCCGGTCCAGAATTACTGTGAAAGATGGCGATTGGATAAAAATTGCATATCAACACTCCCTCACTGTCCCTCATTGTCCCTCATGTCCATACCGGCACCCTGTCTCTTCCTCCCGCTCCTTTTCCCTCCCTTTACTTCCCATTGGCGGACGTTTTGCGAGAAGCAAAGCATTTTGCAGGACGCTTCCAGGAAATAAAACCAGTGCTGTTGTTTTTTTTTGACGAAATTTGCCAGATAAATAGCATGGGTGACACGACGAAATGATCGAATGTAAAGTGAATCGAATGAAAATGAAGGATTTTTCAAATTGTTGTGGACTTTGGCCTCTGTTGAATAAAATGTAGTGATTGAATAAAATAGTTGACGGATATATAAATCCCATTCGAATGTAAAGTGAATCGAATGAAAATTAAGGATTTTTCAAATTGTTGTGGACTTTGGCCTATGTTGAATAAAATGTAGTGATTGAATAAAATAGTTGACGGATATATAAATCCCATTCGAATGTAAAGTGAATCGAATGAAAATTAAGGATTTTTCAAATTGTTGTGGACTTTGGCCTATGTTGAATAAAATGTAGTGATTGAATAAAATAGTTGACGGATATATAAATCCCATTCGAATGTAAAGTGAATCGAATGAAAATTAAGGATTTTTCAAATTGTTGTGGACTTTGGCCTATGTTGAATAAAATGTAGTGATTGAATAAAATAGTTGACGGATATATAAATCCCATTCGAATGTAAAGTGAATCGAATGAAAATTAAGGATTTTTCAAATTGTTGTGGACTTTGGCCTATGTTGAATAAAATGTAGTGATTGAATAAAATAGTTGACGGATATATAAATCCCATTCGAATGTAAAGTGAATCGAATGAAAATTAAGGATTTTTCAAATTGTTGTGGACTTTGGCCTATGTTGAATAAAATGTAGTGATTGAATAAAATAGTTGACGGATATATAAATCCCATTCGAATGTAAAGTGAATCGAATGAAAATTAAGGATTTTTCAAATTGTTGTGGACTTTGGCCTATGTTGAATAAAATGTAGTGATTGAATAAAATAGTTGACGGATATATAAATCCCATTCGAATGTAAAGTGAATCGAATGAAAATTAAGGATTTTTCAAATTGTTGTGGACTTTGGCCTATGTTGAATAAAATGTAGTGATTGAATAAAATAGTTGACGGATATATAAATCCCATTCGAATGTAAAGTGAATCGAATGAAAATTAAGGAATTATTTCATTATGAGCGATTAATGAAGTACTCATTTAATTAATTACATTTCTTATTAAATTACAGTAATTACATTACAGTAATTACCTGAGGTAATTACAGTAATTACAGTTCCGGTAATTACAGTAATTACAGTAATCATTACAGTAATTGCAGTAATCTTATTACAGTAATTACATTACATTAACTCAGGCACCTTTTGAGTAAGGAAGCTGATATTTGGACATGACACTGACCAAGTGATGTGGCTGTCAAGGAAAATATTGATTTATTGATTAATCATTTAATAAATTAACTCGTTGATTTATAAATGACTTATTTAATTAAAAGTCCTCAGAGATACATCTTCGGATGAAATACTTACAGATTGGTTATGCTATGAGCCAATTGATTAAGGAAAATATTTTGTCATATTGGCCATATTGGCAATTTCGTGGCCATATTCGTGGCAACTCAGTTAGTGCCACTGCACCTTTAAAATGCATCCCTGCGTTCATTTTTCGATCGATTGAGTTGAAATTTTGAACAATCGGATCTGGACTGTCGTTGTTAACGACTCTAGCACGCACTCGTCCAATCAGGATGGAGCAGTATGGTCCCCGGATCATCACTGCCCGCAGTTTTTAATTAATTTTACTTTTCTCTTGGTCATATAATTTTGAAGACATGCATGTCATGATAGAGGAAATGTTTGTTCTGTTGAACGGAATAAATGTTGTTTATTTGTGTGGGTGTGTATTTTTGTGTATTTTTGATATATTTTCACGACTAATTCCAGTTAACATCCTGCAAAATTTGCTCATTTGCTGGCCGAGTCGAAATTGCGTTGAGCTTCTATGGCATGCGCCATTAAAAGCGCTGTGTAATGGTTGAGCTCCCTTTATTTCGTTTTGGTCATGCGGATGAGCAAACAAAGTGACAAATGCTGCGGCTGGAGCAGTAGAAGCGATGTTTTTTTAAATGGAAACGATGTAATGAGTAATTAAAAGTGGGAGGGGGCAACACCACGCATACCTCTTTTAAGGTGTGTATAAACCCTGGAATAAACGTGGGAGGGGGCAACACCACGCATACCTCTTTTAAGGTGTGTATAAACCCTGGAATATTTCAGCAATCAATACAATGCTGAAACTATGTAAGTTAAGTTAATGAGTAATTTAATGAGTAATTTAATGAGTAATTTAATGAGTAACTTAATGAGTAATTTAATGAGTAATTTAATGAGTAATTTAATGAGTAACTTAATGAGTAATTTAATGAGTAACTTAATGAGTAATTTAATGAGTAACTTAATGAGCAATTTAATAAGTAACTTAATGAGCAATTTAATAAGTAACTTAATGAGCAATTTAATAAGTAATTTAATGAGTAATTTAATGAGTAATTTAATAAGGAATTTAATGAGGAATTTAATGAGGAATTAAAAGTGGGAGGGGGCAACACCATGCATACCTCTTTTAAGGTGTGTATAAACCCTGGAATATGTCAGCAATCAATACGATGCTGAAATGATGTAATTTACTGTGTAAGATGGTCGACCTTAGGTTTTGTTTGGGTTTTGTTGTTTATTTTTGTGGGTGTGTATTTTTGTGTATTTTTGATATATTTTCACGACTAATTCCAGTTAACATCCTGCAAATTTGCTCGTTTTCTGGCCGAGTCGAAATTGCGTTGAGGTCCTATGGCATGCGCCATTAAAAGCACTGTGTAATGGTTGAGCTCCCTTTATTTCGTTTTGGTCATGCGGACGAGCAGACAAAATGACGAATGCTGCGGCTGGAGCAGTGAAAGCGATTTTTGAATTGTTCAATGATTATTCGATATTGTTATGACTTATTGTCAATAGGTATACTAAGTGGCCATGAGGTAGCCTGTTGCTATGTACAGTTTTATTCTATTGTTGATTATACCACATAGCTGTGGTGATAAAGGAAATGTTCGTTTTAAATAGATGATTATGATAGGACCATGACTATAAAATCATGATGATTATTATGAATGATATCATAGGGTTCAAATGCAGAATGATTGCATGAACTTGGGAAAGAACTTTCAAGCCCTATGGGATAAATTGGGTGGTACAAGCGATGGAGTTTCAAAATTTAGCATGATTGAAGGAATTTTACAGTCTTATTTCAGGAGTTTTACGAAATTTATATTGCCAAGAGATTTTGGATACTATTAAAAGAAAAAATGATGAGATATTTTTCCCAATGAACTTTAATATCTGCCATCCATTTTGGCTGTCTCACGAATGAAGGATGAGTTGCCTTTAGTGGTTGCAAAGAAAATTTGTGGAGACCAGGCAAAATGGGGAAATATGTCAGATATGACCCTAGGACAGGACGGTGATTCATCAATTGACATGAGGTACGAACCCGAGGTGACGACCGATGAAAATCGATCTCAGTCAATGGATGGACCTGTCCTGACATCATTGGGGAAAGGGCTTATGCAAGGAGACATCCAAAATGATTAATTTGATTTATTGATGAATATTGATGAATTAATTGAAATTGAATAATTGATTGAATTGTTGATTGATTGAATCTAATTGATTGAATTTAATTGAATAAATTTAACTGAATAAATTTAACTGAATAAATTGAATTGAATATATTGATTGTTTGATTGATGAAAATGCGGTCTCAAGAAAGAAGCTTTGATATCTTTGCGAGATATTATCAATGTGGAGACAACCTGGGAAAATTGAGCAAGGTGGTGAGTTTATATACAGATATATATGTGCGGTTACCATTGTGTGATTTCCCCGTCAACAGAGCGGACACCTGAGGATTCACCCATTTCATACTGACCCTCCGGCTCATCTGCAAATACTGATCTGTGAGATTGGATTGTGCAAAAGCCACAGCTGAGGGAGATTCTCTGGAAATCACCGTGTGAACAGGTGGAGAGATCCTTCCTGGAGGTACGAGTGAAGCTTTAGAGGAACCTGGAACAAGCTACAACACATCCAACGCTACTTTGATAAAAGGCAGAATGGGAAATGGAGCCTGCAAGAATACACAGGGACAACCAGAAATTCCAAAAAAAGGTACTTGTACACATCATATGTACGACCGTTATGGTGCCGAAGCTATAAGGCAGGTCGAGAATTGGTATTTGTGGACAAAGGGACATGATGAGGAGTTTCCAAGAGATGGTACATTTGAGCGAAGTCGATTGGAAAGATTGGAACAAAGATTGAAAGCCAGGAAGAGACAGAATCTAATGGTAGACTGGCTTGCATTCCATCTTTGGGATGGTGAATCCAGACAACGGGAACAGCAAGAACGGATAACGGATCTAGAACTTAAAATAAAAAGGATACAGGATACAGTGGAGGAGACAAATGCACAACTGCCCTCGAAATTAGGAATGAAAGGGACAGTTGTCCCATCTGATTTCCAGTTGTCTCCCCAAAAAGGACGATACAGAGAATTTTTTCGTGTTTCGGGAGATAACGAGAGATTGCAGTGGCAACTCAGGGATGTAGAGATGCAGCCCAGCAATACAAGTGCACAGGTGCGCAGACCAGGCAACGACAGAAACCGGTGTTTCAAGTGTGGACGGATGGGACATTGGAAAAGAGGATGTCCGTTTACCAAAAGGAAGACAAGTTCATAGGGTAAACTAAGATCAAGGGTACCAGTGCTGACCGATACCTCAGACAATGATTAGGCCTTCATTGCGACAAATCCCAAATGACGATTGGCCTCAACAAATTAGATTACTGGACAAACATGAATAACTGTCGATGATTCTTGGGTCTGAAAAGTTTTCGGAGCAAGAATTATTCATTTTTTCTTTTGCTTGTAAGCAAATTAGTAATTAATTGATCACATGCCGAAATTGGATCTTTTATGTTGGGCACACAATTTTAAATTTACAAAGTTGGAACAATTGCTTTGCAAATTTTTGAAACTAAGTGACAAGGGTCACATGATGATCAGGTGAGAATTTCGGACTAGTGTTCCGCATGATTGATAAGTCAGTGGTCGACTGACATGTAAATGGGCGTGTAGTCAAATTTGGATAAATTATTGTGGGAACTGAAAGGGTAATTTCAATGTGACATCATAGGGGTTTTCTAAGAATAAACTTTTTGGTCCATTTGTGTATTAGCATTTCTAAAAAATTGAAGGACAATTTTTATGAAATTGAAATAAAATTGACACCCATCTTGATCTGTAAATAATAGTTCCAACGCAAACAAATACGCATAATGCATGTGTGTGTATTTTTTGTGTGTCAATGTTAGTGTTTTTATTGTTTTGTGTATCAATCTTACAAGATTGTTGACACCGACAGTGTGCCTGTCTGGAAATGGATAGTTTTATGTGGATGGGATTGAATATGCAGAGAATCCGTAAAATAAAATAGAAATAAAATTTGATTATGAACATTATCTCTTTTGTCAAGGGAGATGGAATATAAAGATATGATGTGCTGGGTTATGAGCAGCCATTAATTAAATAGTAAAATTGTGAGTAACTTGGGGATTCCATTTTTGATAGAATTTATATGAGAATAACAGCTATTTATGGATATGAGCTTCATAAAAAGAAATGAGGGAGTACAAAATTATCCAAATTTGGGAGAGGTCTTACACTGACTTCCCAGAATACTCTGCTCATGGATTTATATATATATATATAAACTTTTTTTAAAGTTTTAAAACGGAATGCATTGTGCATCTTAAACCAAGGGGCAGCCATGAACGCGCTGTTACGTTATTTATACTCAGAACGCGCTGTTACGTGTACCTGCAACATATTTGTTAATCTCGCACACCTATATTGGCATACTGGTGTCAGTAGTACTCACTGGGTGCATAGAAATGGATGAGCAACAGTTAAGGGGGTGTAAAAAAAAAAAACACTTACTTGGATATTTTCTACAAAAGTAGGGGTTTCAATAAGTGGTACCATACACATGGGATTCATCAAATTAAGTTTTGGAGTTCAAACAAAGTCACTGGTTAACAGATGGGAATGGATAGTAAATAAATTCTTCGATGCTGGGTAAATGAAGTGAGATATTACAAAGACTTATTAGAGCTATTGTTCTTCCTTGCAGCAGTGGGAGAAAATTTAGATCCAACATAATGAATCTATAAATGAATGTGATAGGGATAATATCCTCAATTTGTACTAATTATTTGTTTGTGGGTAAAGGAATTAATTAATCATAGCGGATTGTTAACAAGCAGCCTGAAATGTCCTGAGAGTGTGCATCCATGTAATCAGAAATCCCAGATTTGTTTTTACAAACAACATTTTGGTAGAGATCTTATGTGGACGAATACTTGCTTGGTAGATAAAACGGTACTGCATGTTGGCAGCCACTTCAGTGGCCATTTAGGCCGAACAAAGAGGGAAAAACTGTAATTGAATATGTAATTTACAGATGAGTATTTGGGAAGTAAAAAGGGAATTTATTGATTTGGGAGACATTTTTCGAAGGTTTATTAAAGTGTTGCAATATGACATTTGGCAAGGAAAATTATTGGATGGGAAAATTAGATCTGTTTATAAAATGAGTTTGTTGACCCATTGAAGTTAATTCTTTGAATTGTTGTTTAATTAGCATTTTGAGTTCAAATTGGAAATAGTTTGGTAGAGCTTTGGTTAAAACCTTTGGTTGCAGTGTTTTGGAACAAATTGATAAACCGTAGGAGGTTGATAAGAATATAAACAAATATGGACCTAAAATAGAAAGATTGTTATGATGATATGAATAAATACTGAGATTAAAAGATTAAATCAAGTGATGTTGCAAATGAAACAGTAGAATTAAGATAATGGCATAACGACAATGTTATGAGTTGTGTCAATTACAATATCAGTGAACTCATATCACCACGAGTGCCACACTGTTAGGAAAAAGAGGGAAAAGAAAAAGTGGAGAGGAATTATGGTAATAATACATTATGTTTAATTTGTTGGTTTGGAAAAATTGTTGTTGGTAATTAGGTATTCCCGTTTGTGATTGTAATCATATACAATGCTATTCTTAGTTTAGTAATAAAATACATACCTGATTGAATATTATTTGTGTGACGCATATAAATGAATATAACTTTTGTGTTAAGGAAAAACAACAAATTGTTGAATGTGAAACTGTCGGAAGATATACATGATTATGCTGATTTCATGGTAAGATGTACCCTATCTGATCCAGTGTGTGCGGAAAGCAGATTCAGATGTGACTGAGCATAAGGATAAGACGAGATCACATTTTGGAGGGATTGCTAACGGAATTGGGAAGAAGTTCGAGAAAGAAAATTTGTTGCTAAAAAATGAAGTTAATCGTGGCATACACCCTCTTTCTCAAAGAATGATGAAGACATTCTCCCGTGTAACTTGGAGATGAATGCTTACCTTCACCAAGGAAATTTATGTGACCATTTGCCTGGATCACACTGCAACATATGAAAGAAAGGCGATCACTTACTCTTGTTCGAAGGCTTCGAACATTCACCACATCAGAAGTTGCAGGACAACGACATTTTACCTGCAACCTCTGTGAAATGCGGGGACATATGTTATTACTTCACCAACGTCCGGGAAACCAGCATGGAGCTGCAAAAAACGGCTGTGCCCTTGTCACAACAGCTGTGCACGATTCTGCTGGTTGCTCCTGGTAAGGACCATGAATGACCTGAACACCATGGTCCCAACATCAGTGTGGATGCATCCGGCATCCCTGTTCCACATCTTGCTGGCCAATCAACGTCACACCAATACTTGCTGCCCACTCACAATGAGGGAGGAGGCAAGTCGACTACAACTGGGTGAAGGCCTTGTTCAGGAATTACTATGGTTTACAGCAAAAAGTGGCAAGAATGCTACAAGGAGAGCAGGGTCAGTCTATGACTCCGAAATGTTACCACAACAGCGAAATCCTACACGAAGTAGTGCAGGAGCTATGAAGACATTAGGAGAAAATGTTTCATACCAGGATTCAAACACAAGTGATCAGCCCTTCCTTTCAAACAAAGTCAACATTTGTGTGGAGGCAAACGTTTTTTGCCAGATGGTGCAGATGCTTTATAAAACTTGAAAATGAAGTGAAATTGTTGTATCTTGGTGATGGTGAAGTGTTGTTTTGAAAATATATGTGTGATGCAAATGCAATAGATTGAACGATATGGAAGGAGTAAATGACCAACGAAATGTTTTGTGATTCTTACAGGATGACGGTGTATGCCCAAGGGAATTTGATTACCAAAGTGATTGATTATTTACTTATACTTGTAATGATGTTTACTTGTAGTGATTGATTATTTACTTATACTTGTAATGATGTTTACTTGTAGTGATTGATTGTTTACTTATATTGATGTTTAGATTAATGGTTAATATAAACAAAAAACAAAAAGATGAGGGAATTGTGGAAGCGTAACTCAGTGTAACTTATTAATTGGCACTGGTAACTTATTAATTAACCTGGTAACAAAGCAGATACATTTTACATGCAAACTCTGTGAAAGACGAGTTTGTAAATGAGTCAGGAATGCGCCCGAACATGATAATCTCTTGTCCACCTGGTCACAGCCCCTGGCTGAAGCACCCCCCTATCGTTTGGTAAACGGAACTCACAACAGGAGGGGAGTGAGCTGATACCAGGACTTGGTACATGCATGACCTCGGGGCATTAGCGGAGAGGGGATTAAGTCCAGTTTGTCCATATAAACGAGAGCAAACGTGGAGTCGACAGAAGCTGCTACCAGAAGCTCTGACCAACGGGAGTGGCAGAGGAACATCAGCCGAACGAGAAGGACCATGCGAAAAGAGTTAACCTGATCCATTATATTATGCGGTATTATTTGGTAAATGGAATGAAGTGAATAACCAGTTAATAAACCAGACCTTTTGTAAACCTGTGTCCGGTCATTGGAGTCCTGTGAGTCTCTCAGCTACAAATTCTCCAACACCTCTCTCTCACACTCTCTCCTTCCCTCGCTCTCACACTCTCTCCTTCCCTCGCTCTCTCTCTTTCCCTCGCTCTCTCTCTCTCACTCTCTCCCTTGCTCTCACTCTCACACTCTCTCCCTTGCTCTCACACTCTCTCCCTTGCTCTCACACTCTCTCCTATGCTCACACTCTCTCCCACGCTCTCACACTCTCTCCTTCCCTCACTCTCACACTCTCCCTTGCTCTCACAATCTCTTCTTCCCTCGCTCTCACTCTCACACTCTCTCCCTTGCTCTCACACTCTCTCCCTCGCTCTCACGCTCTCTCCTTCCCTCGCTCTCACTCTCTCACCCTTGCTGTCACACTCTCTTCTAACCTCACTCTCACACTCTCTCCCCTGCTCTCACACTCTCTCCTTCCCTCGCTCTCACTCTCTATCCCGAACTCTCCCTCGCTCTCACACTCTCTCCCTTGCTCTCACACCCTCTCTCCTTCCCTCACACTCTCTCTTTCCTTCCCTCACACTCGCTCTTTCCTTCCCTCACACTCTCTTTCCTTCCCTCACACTCTCTCTGCTTCGATCACACTCTCTCTCCTTCCCACACACTCTCTCTCCCTCGCTCTCACACTCTCTCCTTCCCTCACACTCTCTCTCCTTCCCACACACTCTCTCTCCCTCGCTCTCACACTCTCTCTCCTTCCCTCACACAATCTCTCCTTCACTCACACTCTTTCTCCTTCCCACACACTCTCTCTCCCTCGCTCTCACACTCTCTCTCTTTCCCTCGCTCTCACACTCTCTCTCTTTCCCTCACACTCTCTCTTTCCTTCCCTCACACTCTCTTTCCTTTCCTCACACTCTCTCTCCTTCACTCACACTCTCTCTCCCTCGCTCTCACATTCTCTTTCCTTCCCTCACACTCTTTCTCCTTCACTCACACTCTTTGTCCTTCCCACACACTCTCTCTCCCTCGCTCTCACACTCTCTCTCCTTCACTCACACTCTTTCTCCTTCCCACACACTCTCTCTCCCTCGCTCTCACACTCTCCTTCCCTCACAATCTCTCCTTCCCTCACACTGGACAAGTGGAACCTCTCCCTAACCTGTTCCTGCAGAAACAGGGCAGGATGACACCTGCACACCACAGAGTATTCTGGTGTCTGAAAAGCCAGGGGTCCCAGATAGTGCTTCTGACACGTCTGAGGAGGAATCCTATGACATTGAGGAATTCCCCACATCGTGATTCCAACGTCTTACCATCGCAAATACTCAAGTTTCTGAACCAGACTTTTAGAAAAAGATATATTTAAATAAAAGATCATTTTTCTGATCTACCTGGGTTTATTGAAACGGCAAGGTGTATTATTCGCCGACCCAGTGACCACAATTTCACGGAACCCCAATGCAGTAGGTTTAAAGGGGAACAGACATGAGTATAGACATCAAATGCTTAACATGAATTAATTGTAGCAACAAAAAAGATTAAGTTTGGCGCAAAAATTGTTGCTCTAGCATGCGTGAATCGTGAGATATCCGAGTTTTAAAATGCCAATAGCAGACGATTTCTCTCGCGTTGGCCAGCATCTCGTGATGACTATCATCATCATCGTGACGTCATCGGAGGAAGCTGATGTGACTTCGCAATAGTAAACAATGGCAGACACTGACAGACACAATGGCGATCGATTTTGATCTCGGGCGCCTCCAAAATACTGAATGGTATTCATTTTTATGTCTCTTTTTTAATTGAAAAAGTTTCTTTTTCTGGTCAATGGAATACATAACTAATATTTAATTAATGTTCGGTGCCGTGAGGCAAGAAATGGATAGAAACACAGAAACGAAATACGACTTTATTGACTTAGTGCAGCACTGCAGGTGTATCAATTGTAATTGTGTCATTATAGCACTCTCTATAATGCAAGCAATCTCTGTGTGTCTGTGTGTCTGTCTGTGTGTATGTCTTTGACCGCTGTTTCTCGACAACCACTGGTCCGATCTAAGTGAAACTTGCCAGGTATATTGCTGGGGACCTGAGGATGTGCCTTTTCAAGGTTTGCTATTAATCGGACAAGTGGTTACCAAGTTATGGCCATTTATTTAGCAAACACATACGTTTTGTACGTGAACGAAGGAACAGCGAAGGACGAGAGCGAAGACCGTAGGAACGATGAAAGTTTTAATTTTTCTTTGCACGTACGGTCAAGCTATGGGTATGTGGTTCACCACATGAACTATGGGTGGTTCACCTGTGGGCTTGGTGCCACCTCACCGGGTCCGCAAGCAAGATATTGGGCCATCGTGGCCGGTCCCAGCAGAGGGGCCATGCCCCAACCCGTGGGGTCCATGAGTGGTGCTCAGCCACAGACATGTGGTCCATAAGTGGTGCGTGGATGCAGGCAGCTGGTTGCGAGGATTCGGGCACACCGATGCGGCCCCCCGCATGCTCCCCTTAGTGCCCAGAGAGCACGGTCCTTGGGTGGGGAAAGAAGACAGAGAGGGCAGGTTAGCGAGGGGTAAGGTCACAAGGGTACACATCAACGAAGGCAATGCAGAGTGAGGTGCGTCTGGAGACTGAGCGGAGAAAAGCTCGTCCCTACCGTACGTCACCCCCCCCTGTTACCTACTCTACCCTTGCCCTTACCCCATATTTAGAAAAACCTACACATTTACCAATTCCGTCACTATGTCTCGTCCTCCCTATATTTCCCTTTTACCAAATTCGTCACAATCCCATTAATCCAAAATTTGCCATCACCAATTCATCATTAATCCCCATAAGGGGGGAGAGATGGAATAACAACACAATGTCACACCCACGTCATGATGCGTCTCACATTACAAACATTTGCACAAAAAAACAAACAATAACAACCATGGCATGGTGTGGAGCCCCGTCGTCAACTCAGGTGAGTGGATGTAGATGGTGCGAGGAGATTTCAATCCTAACTACTTCGTAAATGACATTAACACACTTTACACTACCCGGGGTCTTTCCCTGCCAATCCATTGGCCATCTTACACTCTATGCGGTTTTAAGAACCAAATTCCCATTGACCAAGCGGTGGTGCTTCATCAATTTGGGTTCTCACTCCCCCGATTCAACTCCCTGTGCCTTTGCACAATTTCAGGACTGGGTCATGTGGCTCTCCCAGCATGTCTACCCACCTGCACACCTCCACCACTGCAGTTGCCTCCGAGCTTACCTGCTCCTTACCCTAACCTATCTACCTGGGGAAGGCCCTCTGGTGCTCTCCCCTCTCGGTGCCTTCTCTGGCACTGGGCTACCCGGGTCCGTCCTCGGGATCCTCGGGCCCCATCCACAACTCTAACGGCTCCCAGAGCCCACCTGCGGCCTCACCTGGCCGACATCCTCACAGTGGTGGAGTGCCCATTTAACTACACACACTAACAGGCCACACGCCCAGCCCTTTCCACGACACTAATGCACCCATCCAAACACCATTCTTCCACACGCACCACAGATGCCAAAATCCAACCACAATTTACCTACTCCCTCTACCTAACTCTTAAACTACCCTCCCCGGGTATTCGTGATAGGGGTCCACTTTTCCCCTATTCACACCTTCGCACCATCCACTCCACTCCACAGTTTCCACCATACTTACTCCACACCATCCATTACATACTCCATGTATTCCATACCAGCTATTCCACACAACCATTCTCCATGCACCTGTTCACTTGCACACCTGTGCAATCACACCTGGTGCCTCCTGCACCCTCCTTCCTCCAGGACCATTTGCTCAACACAACACACAATCACCATTACTCACTCATACCCTGCTCCATACACTTCCACGCTCAATACAACTCACAATCACCTCACACGTTTCACAATACACTTCCGAATACACTTTCAACACACACACACGGCACCATTCACGAGCATTGCCTCATTTGCTCAACATGCTCACCCGCAAAAAACTTCCATACCAATTCCTCATCCCATAAACCACAAACACACGGCATCATCTAAGCTGACTACTCCCTTCTGAAACTTGCGCTTCCCAGTCGCCCCTTATACTATTGCGCTCCCTCGTTGTTATAATCCAAACTAATCTACCTACGTCCCCACTACCTGTATAATGTTGCTACTTACCTCTACCGTTACCTATGGTCATCTCTAGGTCCCTATCATTTTATCCTAACCCTCCCTCGGCGAGCTTACACTGCCAAAAACCCCATAAAACTACAGCTCATGTGCCCCCATTATGATGTGAGGGATGGCAGAGTTGCCATCCCACCACATTGGGCATGTCCCACTATCACCCCCCAGTCCTCTGACACTGCGAGCCCCCTTCGCAAGAGGTACTGGGTCCTGCCTCGGCATTTAGAGCCGAGGCGATCCACGAGGATGCCTGCTCGCCGGCATAAGGTCTTATCCGGTCGGCATGGATGATCCGAGGGAGGGCCCGTGGCCCCATTTTGATCTTTACGACCACGTCACAGACTTGCGACAGGACGACTCCCGGGCCTTGCCAGGGGGAGGTGAGTTTTGGGCACCTACCCTTCCGCCTCCGGGGATTAAAGAACCAAATCTTCATCCCCGGAGCATACTGACTCCCCTGGCTCTGGTGGTCATACCTGCGCTTCACCTTGGCCCCCGCCAGATGGGGCAGGCGGCGGGCAAAGGCATGGACCCTCTCCATGCCTTCGTCCAGGTGACGTGCGTAACCCTCCCTCGGCAGTGTATCTGTGGTCTCTGGCAAGGGACCGCATAGCAAGTCGGCAGGAGCCCACAACTCCCGCCCATACATAAGCAACGCTGGACTGCATGCGGTGGCCCCATGCTGACTGGTTCGGTCGGCCATTAACAAGTACGGGAGATGTTCGTCCCAGTCATCCTGACGGGTGGTGGTGAACAATGCCAGTTGTTGTATCAATGTTCGATTAAATCTTTCCATCATCCCGTCAGATTGTGGCCGCAAGGGTGTGGTCCGTGTTTTCCGAATTGACAGGAGTCTGCACACATCTTTTAGCAATTGGTTCTCAAAATTTCGTCCCTGATCGGTGTGCATCTCCAGTGGAATCCCATGCCGACATACAAATCCTTCCACGAAGGCCTGCGCTTGGTTGGGGAGGGCGTAGGCCTCCGGCCACTTGGTGAAATAGTCCATTACAACGAGGATGTACTTATTACCTTGGCGGGTGTGGGGTAGTGGTCCTAGGATGTCCATAGCCACCCGCTCAAGGGGGGCCCCCACCTGGTGTAATTGAAGGGGGGCCCTCATCCTCCGTGCTGGTCCCTTTTTGGCAGAACAGGCGTCGCATCTCCGGCACCAGTCCTGTATGTTGCGCCCCATATTCACCCAATAGAACCTCCGGCGGACCCGAGATGTTGTCTTTGTCCTGCCCAAATGGCCGCCGGAGCGGGTACCATGCACCTGTTGTAATATGACGTTCTTAAATTTGTCAGGGACTATCACCAGCCAGGAAGTTCTCTCAGAGGGAACCTCCACCCACTTGCGATATAAGATGTTATCCTTCAATTCCAGGGTCTGCCACTGAGCCCAATACGCCTTGGTTTGCGCCCCGAGGGGGGTGACCTCTTTCGCCTTTGGTCTTTGCCCCAATTTGACCCATTTGAACACCGGTCCCAGGACAGGATCCTCCTGCTGGGCCGTGCACCATGCCAAAGTTCTGAATTCTTCATCTGCGGTTAGTGGCAAAATTGGCCCTCTCACCCGGGTTGCCCGGACGACGAGAATCGGAGCAGAATCGCCCAATTGCTCCCTCTCCTCGTGTCTCGCACAAAATTTGCAGTTTTCCCCCAGACAAGGACGCCGAGAGAGTGCGTCTGCATTACCATGGGCCTTCCCGGCCCTATGGGTCACATTAAAATCGTACTGCTGCAACTTTTCCAACCACCTTGCAATTTGGCCCTCCGGTTCCTTGAACCGAAGGAGCCATTGCAAGGAGGAATGGTGGGTTCGAACTAAAAATTTCTGCCCGTACAGGTATGGGTGGAAATGGTTCATGGCAGCCAGCATAGCCAATAATTCCTTGCGGGTTACGCAATAATTTTGTTCGGGCCTACTTAAGGCCCAACTATAATAACCAATCACTCTCTCCACACCCTCCTGTGTCTGAGACAAAACTGCGCCCAATCCTTCCTGGCTTGCATCCGTGTCCAGGGTAAATGTCCCGTCACTAGTAGGGTAAGCTAGAAGGGGTGCGGATGTCAAACACCCCTTCAATTTTAGGAAGGCCTCTTGGCACTCCCTTGTCCAATTAAATCGCGTCCCCTTCTCCGTAAGCCGGTGGAGGGGACGGGCCAACTCCGCAAATTTCACCACAAAACGCTGGTAGTATGAGCAGAGTCCCAATAATCCCTGCACCTCCTTGATGGTACGTGGTGCGGGCCACTCCTCTACCGCGGTAATTTTGCCTGGGTCCGTTTTTACCCCCTCACGGCCGATAACGTGACCTAGATAGGCCACCTCTCTTGCAAACAAGGTGCACTTACTCGGGCTCAGCTTCAACCCTGCCTGTCTGAGGCACCCGAACACCTGGTCCAAATTAGCTAAAGCCTGGGGGAATATTTTGGCATGTACTAGGACGTCATCCAGGTATACCAGGCAGGACTGCCATGGCATGCCGCCTAGCACATGTTCCATTAATTGCTCAAAGGTGGCGGGGGCATTACACAAACCAAACGGCATCACAGTGAACTGATACAGCCCCTTACCTGTGGAAAATGCCGTTTCCTCCTTCCCTGTCCTATCCATCTCCACCTGCCAATACCCACTCTTGAGGTCTAAAGTTGAAAACCAATTTGAGCCCGCAACGGCATTGAGGGTGTCATCAATTCTTGGCAGGGGATATGAGTCCTTGAGTGTCACGTTGTTTAGCTGGTGATAGTCCACGCAGAAACGCGTGGTCCCATCTTTCTTTTTGACCAGCACAACAGGTGACATCCATGGACTTCCCGAGAGCTCCATGACGCTCGATGACCCAATGGTCAGCTGTCGGGCGAGCTGACCATCGGGACGGCACTATGGCCTCGGCCCCCCGAGGGATGGTCACAGCCTCAGGAGCCTCCAGCTCCACCCTTTCGGCCGTGCTCACCCCCTCCAATGGTAGCTCTTCCACTCCCACTTGCAGGATCCCCCGGCACAAGTCGATTTTACTACCGCTGGCAGTCAACAAATCCAACCCTATTAAGCATGGGTCGCACACCTCTGCCACCCAAACCTCTATCTCCTTCTTTACCAATCCCAACTTGAGGGTCACAAAACCACGCCCTATGATCGGAGCCGTTTCCCCGGTAGCCAGCTGCAAACTATGATTTTCCAGATGCTGGATTTTATCCCAGCCGTCTACACTCGAATTAAGGATCACGGGGCTAATTATCGTGGCGCTGGCTCCCGTGTCCACAACGGCGTCTACCCCCACGCCAGCAATTTTGCATCGAATTGTCAAACTACCGGTTCCAATTTGGCCACAATGAATGACCTGTCGCGTCAATGAGGGCGTCTCTCCATCCCCTACTGCCGAACACCGCCCTGCATGCCCGGCACGTTCTAGTTTCCCGGGCCCTGGCGTGGGGGTGTCTGAGGTCGGCTAGGCCGATCGATACGGGGCAGAGTTGAGGGCATCGGCTGGCGGGGACCATCCCGGTGCGGAGCTTGACACTCCCACGCACGGTGACCCAGCCGAGCACAATTATAGCACCTCACCTGGTAAGGTGCTTGACTCCGGTATTCCAAATTCCCCCCCCTGAATGTCTGAATTGGTGTACTTTGTCGTGGACTACCGGGTGCCACCGCTGGGGCCGCCTGCCATGGTCCATGTCCCGCCAGGCGCCGATCCACCAGCCTCTGGACCATGCTCTCCAGGACAGGGCCCCCTTCGGGGGCGGGCCCCCTAGGGGGGTCGCCACCCATCACGGGCCCTACCTGCCGCACCGTCACTGCGTGGCGCTCGCCTCCCCGGGCCAGCGGCCTCGCTGCTTCCCAACGGTCTGCAGCATCGGCCGCCTGGCTCATGGTCTGCGGGCGCCACATGGCGAGCTGTTGTTGGAGCTCCAGATCCTGAAGAGCCTGGATAAAGTGATCCAGCACCAGGCTTTCCTGGGAACTCGCTGCCATGTCTGCGTGTGCGATTCCGACTGCGTGGCGAATGTCATGGGCAAGTTCCCCGATGGTCTCCTGGGGCTTGCGTTTGCGCTGAGCAAGCTGAGTTTTAACAAGCTCGCTTTGCTGTTCGATACCAAAACGATTAATTAAGGCCGCGCGGAGAGCTGGCAGGGTGAGAGCACCCGGTGGTAAAGCTGTCAGCACCTCCACCGCCGCACCGCGCAGTGCTCCCACAAGGTGTACTCCACCTTCGTCCGGATTCCAACCGTTGCCTCTACACACATTTTCAAACTGCGCCAGGTACGCCCTCAGATCACTCTTGCCGTCATACGGCGCGAGTGGGACCTTGTGGGCGCCCGAAGGCCGGACCCCATGCGTCACTCCTTGCGGGATCAGCGCGGGACCAAACCGTTCGGGCCCCCACAGTACACTATTCCAGGGGGGGCTCCCGTGCATCCCCCGTCCCTCCAAACACTACCCCTCTTGGTGTCGATGCCTGGGTCGCCCTTCCGCAACCTGCTACCCACTCCATACCCGCACACCCTTGCTCACCAATACCCCTCTCACCCCCCATAGTCGGACTTCCTTGCACACCTCCTCTTTCCATACACTCCGTAACAGTCATGCACCTCACCATTGGTCCCTCACGAACACCCGGGCCTAAACCAACACCCAAGCCCCCTGAATCTCTCCTCACACGATATACATTTCCGAATATATCGCCACTCACCTCAGCACCTCGTCTTCGTTCCTCCTCCGCCACCTGCAAATTCTTTATTTGGTCGGTAAGCACATCATCACGATTTGAGCACAGACCTTGTACATATTCCATCACCTCCTCCTTTATCTCCCTCTGAGTTTCCCTCCGTCTCTTCTTAATTTCACTCACCCCCTCTTCCACTTCCTCTAATTTTTGCTTTACCTCTTTTATTTCCCGGTGCGCCCCCTCAATTTCTTCCTCTAATGCCACCTTGGTCGTTTCTATGTGCGTCCTTACATCCCGTTCTTTCGTCTCCATTGCCTGTATCACCTCATCCAACCTCTTTGTCAACCCTTCATGTACCATCTGAAATTCCCTCTGTGTCGCTATGAGTTCCTTTTTTATCTCCTTCTGTGTCGCCTTCAACCCCCCGATTACCGCAGTGTTCTTCTCCACTTGCTCCCCTAATTCCTTTTGTCCCACCGTCAGCTGCTCTACTCCCCTCGTCAGGTCTTCTATGCCCCCCTGTAACCTAGCCGTACTATTTCTCACCTCTTTCTCCATACGCTCCTCACCCCGCTTTACCTCCTCGCATACCCCCATGACCACCTCGCCCACACCTCGTCTGATCTCCTCCCCCATCTCTTTGGTAGATGCTGCCCTCATCTGTTCCAAATCATTCCTCTGGGCATCCAATTTAGTTTCCAACCCAGATCCACTTTTTTGAAATACCAACTTCTTTCCTGTAAGTTATTGCAGTGTCCATGTGTTTTATACTTCTCCCACCCCCCCCCCCCCGCCCCCCAGGCGTTGACAACCATCCCCTCCTGCTGAGAGTTCCTCCAATGCTACATTTGCTTCACAATAGTGAAAGCCTAGGAATGTGCTCTAGCCCGGGGCTATGACAAGGTGAACAAGAGATTTCCAGGTTCCATGTTCCGAGGTACATTCCTGACATTCTTACGAACCACTCATTGGTTCACTCACCATAACTAGTTACAAGTAAAGATTTATACTACCACAATCCCTCATCTTTTTGTTTTATGTTTATATTAACCATTAATCTAAACATCAATACAAGTACAAGTAAACAATCAATCACTACCAGTAAACATCAATACAAGTACTAAAAACCATAACTTTGATAATCCAATTCCCTTAGGCATACACCGTCATCCTGCAAGAATCACAAAACATTTCGTTGGTCATTGACTCCTTCCATATTGTTAATTCAATCTATTTCACTTGCATCACAAATATCTTTGCAAAACAACACTTCACCATCACCAAAATACAACAATTTCACTTCACCATTTTTTCAAATTTATGAAGCATCTGCAACATCTGGCAAAACGTTTGCCTCAAGGCAAATGTTGACTCTTTGTTTGAAAGGAAGGGCTGTTCACTTGTGTTTGAATTCCGGTATGAAACATTTTCTTCTAATGTCTTCATAGCACCTGCACTACTTCGTGTAGGGCCTCGCTGTTGTAACAACTGTGCGTAGTCATAGACTGACCCTGCTCTCCATGCAGCATTCTTGCCACTCTTGCTGCAAACCATAGTAATTCCTGAACAAGGCCTTCGCCCAGTTGTAGTCAACTTGCCTCCTCCCTCATCATGAGTGGGCAGCAAGTATTGGTGTGACGTTGATTGGCCAGCAAGATGTGGAACAGGGATTTCAGATGCATCCACAATGATGTTGGGACCATGGTGTTCAGGTCATTCATGGTCCATACCAGGAGCAACCAGCAGAATCGTGCACAGCTGTTGTGAAAAGGGCACAGCCGTTTGTTTGCAGCTCCATGCTGGTTCCCCGGAAGTTGGTGAAGTAATAACATATGTCCCCGCATTTCGTAGAGGCTGCAGGTAAAATGTTGGTGTCCTGCAACTTCTGATGTGATGAATGTTCCAAGCCTTCGAACAAGAGTAAGTGATCGCCTTTCTTTCATATGTTGCAGTGTGATCCAGGCAAATGGTCACATAAATTTCCTTGGTGAAGGTAAGCATCCATCTCCAAGTTACACAGGAGAATGTCTTCATCATTCTTTGAGAAGGAGGGTGTATGCCCAGATTAACTTCATTTTTTAGCCACAAATTTTCTTTCTCGAACTTCTTCCCAATTCCGTTAGCACTCCCTTCAAAATGTGATCTCGTCTTATCCTTATGCTCAGTCACATCTGAATCTGCTTTCCACACACACTGAATCAGATCGGGTACATCTTACCATGAAATCAGCATAATCATGTATATCATCCGACAGTTTCACATTCAACAATTTGTTGTTTTTCCTGAAAACATTCAAAAAGTTATATTCATTTATATGCGTCACACAAATAATATTCAATCAGGTATGTATTTTACTATTAAACTAAGAATAGCATCCGCAATTGCTTTCAGGTTAATATAGTTCAAAAATTAACTCGTGCAGGTATTTTAGCACTACTCAAAGAAAATAAATGCATTTATAACAAGTGTATATGATTACAATCACAAACAGGAATATCTAATTCCCAACAAATTTTGCAAACCAACAAATTAAGCATAATGTATTAGTATCATAGTTCCACCCCACTGTTTTTTATTTTATTTTTAAACAGTGTGTAACTTGTGGTGATAGAAGTTCACCGGTTGACACAATTCACAACATTTTTTGTTATGCCCTTATCTTAACTCTACTGTATTCATTTGCAACATCACTTGATTCATTCTTTTAATCTCGGTATTTATGTCGCCATAAAAGTCTTCCTCTTGTGGTTCCACATTTCTTTCCTCATTTGTCACTTCATGCATTATCATAGTGTTGTTGGTTACCTTATTCAAACACACCGTCACTAAGGCTTTCAAGCAAGCCACCACTAAAACAATTGTCAATATAACTACTAAACCAACAACCACGTATTGAGTATTTTAGCTGCTACTCCTCCAAATGTGTTTCCCAACCATGCAAAGGCACCCCTTTTTATATAATCGTGGTAACTTGCTCCCTCTTGTCTGATTGTATCGGCTATGTTATAAATTTCTTCTGAATTATCAGGTATGTACGTACAACAATCTGTACCAATGACTGCACATGTACCTCCTTTTTCTGCTAACAGCATATCTAATGCCATACGATTTTGTAATGCCATGGTTCTTGTCGCTGCCAGCTCACTTGTAAGTTGTGTCAATCCACTAGCTGTTTTATTTGCCAATATTTCTATAGCCAATGCCATTTGCCGTAGTTCATGTCCTGCCTTCCAGGTTCCATAAAATGGAAATATTACCATTCCAACCCATTCCCCCATGCTAATAGTTATTTTCTGCCTAGAATGCAGGATATGCGTTGGTGACTTTGTTAACAAGCGCATGTGTGGAAGCACAAACCCAAGAAAACATGATCCTGACCATGTCAGTGGGAGATACACATATGCCTTGTGTCCACATATAAAATATGTATTATTATAGATCCATGTAGTATCTGTTGTCCAAGTTCCTTCCCAATACAAAGATATTGTTACAGATGCGGTTTTGGATGTTAGTTTACCGAGCGGTTTGGTATGACCGCGTCTGCACAGTTTACCCGATTCCACTCGAACGTTGGCCAAATCGCGCTATGCTAAATCAATTAAGGAAAGGACACAACGGCTGGGTTAAATGACACGACACCAGGGGTACAGTTCTCAAGACCTCCAGAGGAGGTTATAATATTTGTATGCAGAACGTTTAGATTACACGGACAAGAGGTACAGCATAGGCAGGTGGGCACTTAAACACAGTCTTATATTAGCCCCGACAGACCACAGATAAACGGGACAAGACTGACTCACACAGGGATTGATAGCAAGGAAGGGCAAGTAGTCGATGGATAGCACAAGGTGCAACTTGGCTCAGGGACAGGATAAAGCGCGGTCCAAAAGATGCAGGGAGGTCTCTCAGCGCTCGGAGGTGGCGACTTCTCTCTCCAAGCTGGGGGCGCATCTCTCGTCACCTCCGGTAAGTGGCTGCGTATATCCAGCGGGGAGTGACACGCCCTCGGCTCGTTAGCTCTGCCCCAGATGGAATCGGCCCGCCGCTTCTTATTGGGTGCGGGGGGGTTACCGGGCTCCGCCCTTGACGAGGAGCTGACAGTCAGCCCCTTCGTGGTAACCCCGTCAGAGCACATGGGCAATGGCGGCTAACCAAGCCGGAGTGAGGACGCCCACTACCCGCGCCGCGGCCGCGCCGCCCCCGCTGTGGTTGTAGTTGTTGTTGTTGTTGTAGTTCCATGAGATGATGGGAGGATGCGGAGATGAGGTTGTGGGGAGGTATTGGGAGGTCCTAAACTCACTACTGGTGCCATACAATCACATTCTGGTGCAACGAAGAGTCAGAATTAATGGAAACGAGTCCTTAACTGACATAGACTAAGAATAACTAGCAAGATGTCCTATAGTTGTCTACGTGAGATGCGGTGAACCTGGGCACGACATTTAATGGGGGAAAAAGGGGAAGGTCGGTTCTACAGAGTGTTGTTTACAGACAATGGGACTAGGGAATGGGGGATTGGGGATAGTTGGGGAGTATTGGGGAAATAGGGGAATATTTACAAGCGGATATGGATGGAGGCCAAATCCCATATCCGCAACATTGCACCCTTCTCTACCTCGGGGCATCCCGACCCGATAAATCTTTACCTACGTTAGTGTGGCACTCAGATTTAGTTCCCTCTACTATTAACTGTACCCTGAGTGCGACAGTTTTACAGATGTTCACAAATGAGTAAATATGTCCCCCTGCGACGTTGCACCCTTCTCCTCACAGAAACACACCCACAGGATAACCGAATCGCGGAAAGAATTCTCAAACTAAACATACAGCCGGTAGGGAGCATTATTTACATAAGACTACACTGATATTTACACTACGATCCAGGACCTGTTTTTGGAGGAACACATGCAGATGTTATGCATAGAGAGAGCACGCATGCCAGCATCGATACACCAACCCACGAGTGCTCTGTGGCCTTACGGCCTTTAATAATGTGCAGAGCACCCCTTCCAAGCACCAAAAGCACCACCCCATAACACAGTCAGCACCATCCGGTGCACCAATAAAGTGTTCAACAATCACCGGTGGTGTCGCAGCCGGCCGATGTTCTGCCGCTGGTCTTGCCTTCATGTGGTGCACTTGGCCTTCTTGCTTCTTTCAAAAATAAAGAAAGGCGCCAACCGCGTCCATTTCTTTATTGTGGCCGTCAGGGGGCCAACTATTAGTGGTTCACCTGTATGGCATAGGTGCCACGTTGACCCATAGGTCCATCAACGGGTGGTGCTTGCCCGCAAAAGACTGCGGTCCATGGTGGGCAGCCACAAACATTGCGGTCCATATGGTGTATCGATCCCGGCAGCAAGCAGCGAAAGTGCAGGCCCACAACTGCGGAGCCAGCACCTCTCTCTCCTCTCTCTCTGCCCCAAAGCCAGATCCTCGGAGGTGGGAGACAAAAGAAGAGAGACAAGTGAGTAAGGTGGTAAGGGCGCAAAAGTGCACGCAACATTAGGTAATGCACACTAGGGGCACATGGGAACCAGGTGAGACAGGTACGTTCCTACCGTACGCCCCCCCCCCACCAGGTAACCTACATGGCCCCTCCCTTACCCCTTACTGGATCCACAAAACACAACACTACCCATAAACATCTACTTTACAAATCAACAAACGTCCCTACTGTCTTCCCCGTTCCTCCCATAAACCAAATTCGTCTTCTCTCCCTCCTAACCAATCAAATTTGCTATTTCCAACTCAACATCAAAATTTGCCATCACCAATTCATCAACAGTCCCTCCTAAGGAGGGAGAGATGGAATCACCCCAATGTCTCATCCACGTCGTGATGCGTCTCACAAATCCAACAGCAATTCTCCTTTCCTGCACACAGAACAAAGAAACACAGGTGTGGAGTCATCATCACCACAGGTAAGTGGCTGCGTATGGTGCGACAGGTTCATCAATCCTAACTATTTCCTAAATGACTTTAACAACTTTACATTACCCGGGGTCTTTCTCCTGCCAAACCATTGGCCCTCTTACACTATGGGTTCTAAAAACCAATTCCCATTGACCAAACTGTGGTGCTTTTCAATTTGGGGTCTCACTCCCCCGATTCATCTCCCGGTGCCCTCGCACAATTTCTGGGCCGCGACGTGTAGCTCTCCCCGCAGGTCTACCCACCTGCCAACCTCCACCACTGCAGTTGCCTCCGAGCTTACCTGCTCCTTACCCTAACCTAACTACCTGGGGAAGGCCCTCTGGCGCTCTCCCCACTCAGTGCCCTCTCTGGCACTGGGCTACCCGGGTCCGTCCTCTGGATCCTCGGGCCCCACTGACACTAACGGCTCCCAGAGCCCACCTGCGGCCTCACCTGGCCGACATCCTCACAGTGGTGGAGTGCCCAACCAACTACACACACTAACAGGCTACACGCCCAGCCATTTCCACAACACTAATGCACCCATCCACAATACCATTCTGCAACCGCACCACAAATGCCAATATCCAACCACAATTTACCTATACCCTCTACCTAACACTTACACTACCCGCCCCCGGGTACTCGTGAAAGGGGTCCACTCTTCCCCCATCCACACCTTCACACCATGCACACCACTCCGAACCACTTACTCCAACTCTCTCCACACACCTGTACTTGCACACCTGTGCTCTCACACCTGGTGCCACCTGCACCCTTCTCTCCCCAAGTGCATTCGCGCTGATCCACACACTCACTACTCATCCACCGCTCCACACTGCTCCACACACCTGTCCAGTTCTCACACAGCATCATCTCATCTAACTACTCCCCTCTGAAACTTGCGCTTCCCAGTCGTCCCTTTAAATTATTGCGCTCCCTCGTCATTATAATCCACGCTAATCTACCTGCGTCCCCACTACAGGTATCAGTCACTATCTAAACTTAACGTTACCTAATGTCATCTTCGCTAGGGCCCTATCAATATCCTAACCCACCCGGGCTAGTTTTCACTGCCATACACCCCATAATCTAGTGCTCCTTTGCCCCACCATGGGAAGGGTTGCAGGGATGCCACCCTTACCCACCGTCATACGGCGCGAGTGGGACCTTGTGGGACCACCTCGTATGCGAGTTGTTGCCCGCCTGCCGGACCCCGTGCATCGCCCCTTGCGGGGTCAGCGCGGGGCCGAACCGGCCGGGCTCCCACAGTACATTACCCCCAAGGGGCTCTCGTGCCTCCCCGGTCCCTCCAACAACTACCCCTGTTGGTGTCGATGCATGGGTCACACCTCCGCAACCCGCTACCCATTCCATACCACCACAACCTTGCTCACCCACACCTCGCACCTCTCGTTCCATACCCTCCGGACCAACCATACACCTCACTCTTGGCCTCTCACGAACATCCGGGTCTATCTCGACCCCCAAGCTTATTAAATCACCTGGCGCATCATACGCACGACCATATTGGTCACCACTTACACCGGGTCCTCTTTCTCTTCGCTTCTCCTCCATCACCTGTGAATCCCTCATCCGGTTAATGAGCACATCATCACGATCCGAACACAGACTTTGGACCAATTATTTTACCTCCTCCTTTATCTCTTTCTTATCCTCTCTCCGTCGCTTCTTAATTTCGCTCACCCCTTCTTCCACTTCTTCTAATTTCTGCTTCACCTCCTTCATCTCCTCGTGCGCCCCTTTAAGTTCTTCCTCTAACTCCACTTTATTTTTTTCTATGTGCTCCCGCACCTCCCGCTCTTTAACCTCCATCACCTCTACCACCTTGTTCATTTTCCTCGTCAACTCCTCATGTACCTTCTGACACTCTTTTTTAATTACCCCTACGTCCTTTTTCATCTCCTTCTGTGTCGATTTTAAAACCTCTATTACCGCTGTGTTCTTCTTTACCTGGTCCCCCAACTCCTTTTGTCCCACTGTCAGTTGTTCAACTCCCAGCGTCAACTCCTCTATACCCCCTTGCAATTTTACAGTCCCCTTTCTCACCTCCTTCTCCATGCGCTCCTTACAGTGCCTCACCTCCTCGCGCACTCCTCCGACCTCCTCACTCACACCTCTTCTGATCTCCTCTCCCATCACTTGCATCTCCTGCCCAGATGCCACCCTCATCTGCTCCATTTCCTCCCTGTGAGCATCCAGTTTGGTTTCTACCCCCATTCTGACCCCCTCTATCTGCTGCCCCATTTGTTTAACTTCCCTTTCCGCTTGGTCCCTCATGTCCCTCAATTTGCCTTCCATCCTGTTTTCTAACCCCTCTAACCCCTTTTGCATCCCTTCCATTTGATTCTCTTGAGCGGCCATTCTGTTTTCTACCCCCATTAACCCATTTCTCACCTCTTTTATCCCGTTGTCTAACCCCTCAAAATTATTGTCTGACTTCCCAAATTTCTTGTCTAACTCCTCAAAATTATTGTCTAACTTCCCAAATTTCTTGTCTAACCCCTCACCGGTACCCCTCGCTTCGTCCCTCATTACCCCCATTTGGCCCTCTAATCGCTCACTATCAGCCCTCAATTCGTCCCTCATTACCCCCATACTGTTTTTCAAACCTCCAATTTGGTCTCCCATTTGTTCCATAAGGGCCCTCATTTGCAGGAGGAAAAGGTTCGAATCCACCAGCGGCGCTACCATGGTCGCGGGCGCGGTCGCCGTGGCCATGTGCGAGGCGCCATTTTGTGCGTCTGCTACCCTCACTGCTTCGCTCTCCTCGTGTCCCTCATTTTGGTCCTGGATCGACCCTGCCTCACTCTCCTCTACCGGAACCCAGCCGTCTTGGTCTGCCACAGCGCGACTTTCAAAATTCGGGTTTTTTTTTTTTTTTTTTGTAAAACACAATCAAATTCCGCCGTTATAATTTCGAGCGCGTGAAACGCGCTCCGGATCGAATCCCACTTCCCGACACCAAATGTTACAGACGCGGTTTTGGATGTTAGTTTACCGAGCGGTTTGATATGACCGCGTCTGCACAGTTTACCCGATTCCACTCGAACGTTGGCCAAATCGCGCTATGCTAAATCAATTAAGGAAAGGACACAACGGCTGGGTTAAATGACACGACACCAGGGGTACAGTTCTCAAGACCTCCGGAGGAGGTTATAATATTTGTATGCAGAACGTTTAGATTACACGGACAAGAGGTTCAGCATAGGAAGGTGGGCACTTAAACACGGTCTTATATTAGCCCCGACAGACCACAGATAAACGGGACAAGACTGACTCACACAGGGATTGATGGCAAGGAAGGGCAAGTAGTCGATGGATAGCACAAGGTGCACCTTGGCTCAGGGACAGGATAAAGCGCGGTCCAAAAGATGCAGGGAGGTCTCTCAGCGCTCGGAGGTGGCGACTTCTCTCTCCAAGCTGGGGGCGCATCTCTCGTCACCTCCGGTAAGTGGCTGCGTATATCCAGCGGGGAGTGACACGCTCTCGGCTCATTAGCTCCGCCCCAGATGGAATCGGCCCGCCGCTTCTTATTGGGTGTGGGGGGGTTACCGGGCTCCGCCCTTGACGAGGAGCTGACAGTCAGCCCCTTCGTGGTAACCCCGTCGGAGCACATGGGCAATGGCGGCTAACCAAGCCGGAGTGAGGACGCCCACTCCCCGCGCCACGGCCACGCCGCCCCCGCTGTGGTTGTAGTTGTTGTTGTTGTTGTAGTTCCATGAGATGATGGGAGGATGCGGAGATGAGGTTGTGGGGAGGTATTGGGAGGTCCTAAACTCACTACTGGTGCCATACAATCACATTCTGGTGCAACGAAGAGTCAGAATTAATGGAAACGAGTCCTTAACTGACATAGACTAAGAATAACTACCAAGATGTCCTATAGTTGTCTACGTGAGATGCGGTGAACCTGGGCACGACATTTAATGGGGGAAAAAGGGGAAGGTCGGTTCTACAGAGTGTTGTTTACAGACAATGGGACTAGGGAATGGGGGATTGGGGATAGTTGGGGAGTATTGGGGAAATATCGAATATTTACAAGCGGATATGGATGGAGGCCAAATCCCATATCCGCAACAATATCATCTTTAAGCTAGTGTCCCTTACTGGGACAAGCAATCTCATATAGCCCAACTCGTAACTATAATGGTGGAAGGTGGAGTTTCCCATAAACTTATTATTCTCTGTGGTTCGATGTCGGATGAAACATAGGAGCCCTTTCATTTGTTGTTGAATAGTTACGTAAGGGGGCATAACTTCATTGTCATATTTAGGCCTATAACTGTCTGCAAATTCCTCACATTGATTTTTTTTGTTTTTTTTTTTGGATACAAGATCGAGGCTCGTGAAAGAGCTAATAGGGTACATCTTTGCAAAATATTGTATCCCCCTTTTTCCCAACTAACATCCCCTAGCATAATCGCCATTGGTAAATCAGGTCGTATTGTTGCTACCAACCTCTTTGGGAAGCGACTACATAATTCATCCCAACCAAAAGGAACTGCCTCCAATGGTACTCCGTTCTCACTAGAATGCGGCATTTGTGTGCATATCCAACAATTACTTTCATTTGCTATATCAGCCCTTGTGTGGGCTAAATGTAAAAAGGTATTAATCCCGTGTAATCCATCGGGTTCTAAAGGTGTGTCCCTATCTTCCATCAAACTTCTATTTTGCTTATGTCGTCCCGCATAATCATATATCTGTATGTCGGCCACCAATGTTGCGTTTTGTTCTCTCATTCCCCCAAAATAATGCTTGCAACACAGAGTCGCCACTACTAGAGAACTCATTCCTAGGATTAATATCACCATTTTCAAGGAGTATCCGAAGTAGAAGTCTCTGTTTTCCCCTGTTTGTCGGCTTGTCTTGATAAGGTCTTTCCCTTTGTCCCACCTGTAGCCATCTGTAAAACATGTGAGCTACCCCTTGTATATGTTCATACCTATAACATAATTATATGTCAATGACATTCAACATTATATACCAAACTAACAAGCTTCCTAAAAGTTAAATAAAGAAAATCCCTTAATATGTAACATAAATCAGATTATTTGTCCTACCCTGATCCCCCTATTTCCCGGGGTCGAACTAAATCCCCTAATCATGAGTGTAGTTGTGATACATTATCCTTCATGCTGCTCTAATATCAGTAGATAATGGTATGTCATGTAGGCAAATAAATGTCACTATCTTCCCTAATTCAAGTAGGAATATTAAATGTTGAAAATTTAATGTTTATCAATGCAAGGGGTGTTAAAATGTAATTCAAATGAATGTAAATCATCACTATCATTTATCCGCCACTGAATGTTCTGCTGGGCTGCTAGGTGCAGCCTCATTTTCTGTGGGACCATCCACCTTAGCCCCATGTGCTCGCTTGCAATGAGAGGCATGAATCCAACTTTCTATTTTGGGTCCATATTTGTTTCTATTTTTATCAATCTCCTATGGTTTATCAATTCATTCCAAAATACCACAACCAAAGGTTTTAACCAAAGCTCTACCAAACTATTTCCAATGTGAACTCAAAATGCCAGTGAAACAATGATTCGAAGAATTAACTTCAAGGGGTCAATAAATTTATTCTATAACCAGATCTAATTTTCCCATCCAATAGTTTGCCTTGCCAGATGTCATATTATAACACTTTAATAAACCTTCGAAAAATGTTTCCCATCTCAACAAATTTCCTTTTTTCAAATAGCCATGTGTAACTTACGTATTTAACTACAATTTCCTTTCAATTTGTTTGGCCTAACTGGCCGCAAAAGTGGCTGCCAGCATGCAGTACCGTTTTTTATCTACCAAGGAAGTGCTCGTCCACACAAGACCTCTACCAAAATGTTGTTTGTAAAAACAAATCTGGGATTTCTGATTACATGGATGCACACTCTCAAGACATTTTCAGGCTGCTGTTAACAATCCACTACGATAAATTAATTCCTTTACCCACAATCAAATAATTAGTACAAATTGAGGATATTATCCCTATCACATTCATTTATAGATTCATTATGTTGGATCTAATTTTTTCAATAATTTTCCACTGCTGTAAGGAAGAACAATAGCTCTCATAAGTCTTAGTAATATCGTACTTAATTTACCCAGCATCGAATAATTTATTTACTATCCATTCTCATCTGTTAACCAGTGACTTTGTTTGAACTCCAAAACTTAATTTGATGAATCCCATGTGTACAGCTACCACTTATTGAAACCCCTACTTTGTAGAAAATATCCAAGTAAGTGTTTTTACACCCCCTTAACTGTTGCACATCCATTTCTATGCACCCAGTGAGTACTACTGACACCAGTATGCCAATGTAGGTGTGCGAGATTAACAAATATGTTGCAGGTACATGTGACATCGCGTTCTGAGTAAAAATGACGTAACAGCGCGTTCATGTCTGCCCCTTGGTTTAAGATTCACAATGCATTCTGTTTTAAAACTCACAATAGTTCAAACCAGCAAGATTTTCTTTACTATTTTCCCATATCATTTATGTCTAATACACATCCGTACATACAGCACAATTTATATGCTGATAAAATTCAAGTTTATATATATAAAAAATCCGTGAGTAGAGTACTCTGGGAAGTCAATGTAAGACCTCTCCCAAATTTGGCTAATTTTGTACTCCCACATTTTTATGAAGCTCATATCCATAAATAGCTTTGATTCTCATATAAATTCTATCAAAATGAAATCCCAAGATTACTCCCAATTTTTTACTATTAATGAATGGCTGCTCATAACTCAGCAAATAAAATCTTTATATTCCATCTCCCTTGACAAAAGAGATAATGTTCATAATCAAATTATATTTCTATTTTATTTTACGAATTCTCTCGATATGCGATCCCATCCACATGGAACTATCTATTTTCAGACAAGGCACACTGTCAGTGTCAACAATCTTGTAAGATTGATACACAAAAACACACACACACATGCATTATGCGTATTTGTTTGCGTTGGAACCATTATTTACAGATCAAGATGGGTGTCAATTTTATTTCAATTTCATAAAATTTGTCCTTCAATTTTATAAATGCTAATACACAAATAGACTAAAAGTCTATTCTTAGAAAACCCCTATGATGTCACATTGAAATTACCCTTTCAGTTCCCACAATAATTTATCCAAATTTGACTACACACCCATTTATATGTCAGTTGACCACTGACTTATCAATCATGCGAAACAATAGTCCGAAATTCCCACCTGATCATCATGTGACTCTTGTCACTTGGTTTCAAAAAATTTGTAAAGCAATTGTTCCAAACTTTGTAAATTTAAAATTGCTGTGCCCAAAATAGAAGAGCCAATTTTGGCATTTGATCAATTAATTATTAATTTGTTAACAAGCAAAAAGAAAAAATGAATCATTCTTGCTCTGAAAACTTTTCAGACACAAGAATCATGGACAGTTATTCATGTTTGTCCAGTAATCTAATCTGTTGAGGCCAATCATCATTTGGGATTTGCAGCAATGAAGGCCTAATCATTGTCTGAGGTACCGGTAAGCACTGGTACCCTTGATCTTGGTTTGCCCTATGAACTTGTCTTCCTGTTGGCATACGGACATCTTCTTCTCCAATGTCCCATCTCTCCACACTTGAAACACCGGTTTCTGTCAGTAGATTTCTGATTTCCCCTTGGATCATAAGAAAATTCTCTGTACTGTTCTTTTTGGGGAGACAAATGGGAATCAGATGGGACAACTGTCACTTTTATTCCTATTTTCGAGGGCAGTTGTGCATTTATCTCCTCCACTGTATCCTGTATCCTTTTTATTTTAAGTTCTAGGTCCGTTATCCATTCTTGCTGTTCCCGTTGTCTGGATTCACCATCCCAAAGATGGAATGCAGGCCAGGCTATCGTTAGATTCTGTCTCTTCCTGGCTCTCAATTTTTGTCCTAATCTTTCAAATCAAATCCGATCAAATGTACCATCTCTTGGAAACTCCTCAGCATGTCCCTTTGTCCAGAAATGCCAATTCTCGACCTCCCTTATAGCTTCTGCACCATAACGGTCATACATATGATATGTACAAGTACCTTTTTGTGGAATCTCTGGTTGTCCTTGTATATTGTTACAGACGTGGCTTGGATGTTATTTACCGAGCGGTTTTATGGTATGACCACGTCTGCACAAGTTACCCGATTGTGCCCGAACGTTGACTAGTCGCGCGATGCTGGCTCAATAAGAAAAAGAAGACACCCGGCTGGATTACAATAACACAATACGACACCAGGGGTTCAGTTCTCAAGACCTCCGGAGGAGGTTATATTAAGGCGGAAGGTTAGATTACAACTACAAGAGGGACAGCATAGAAAGACAAGCACTTAGACACACTCTTATATTAACCCCAACAGACGACAGATAAACGGGACAAAAGGCTGACTCACACGGGGATTGATGGCAAGGAAAGGCAGGCAGTCGATGGCTCAAGGTGCACTCTTGGCTCAAGGCAGAATCGACTCGGTCCGGTCCAGAGATGCAGGGAGGTCACAGCGCTCGGAAGGCGACGTTCTTTCTCCAAGCTGAGGCGCATCTGACGTCACATCCGGCGCGGGGCCGCGTATATCCGGCGGGGAGTGACACGCCCTCGGCTCGTTAGCTCCGCCCCAGATGGAATCGGCACGTTGCTTCTCATTGGGTGCGTGGGGGGGTTACTGGCTCCGCCCCTGACGAGGAGCTGACAGCCAGCCCCTTCGGGGTAACGCCGTGGAGCGCATGGTCATGGCGGGTAACCGAGCCGGTGTGAGGACGCACACTCCCCGCCCCTCTGTTGTTGTAGTCGTAGTTGTAGTTGTAATTGTTGTTGTAGTTGTTGTTGTAGTTGTTGTTATTGTTGTTGTTTGGGGAAGAAGATGGGAGGAGGTATGGGAAAGGTCCTAAACTCACTACTGATGCCATATAATCACATTCTGGTGCAACGAAGAGTCATAATTAATGGAAACGAGGCCTTAACTGACATAGATTAAGAATAACTAGGAAGATGTCCGAAAGTTGTCTACGTGTGGTGCGGTGGACCTGGGCACGACATTTAATGGGGGAATAAGGGGAAGGTCGGCTCTACTGATTGTTGTTTACATGCAATGGGACTAGGGAATGGGGGATTGGGGAAAGTTGGGGAGTATTGGAGAAAATAGGGGAATATTTACAAGCGGATATGGAGGCCAAATTCCATATTCGCAACATTGCACCCTTCTCTACCCTCGGGGCGTCCCGACCCGATAAATTTTTACCTACTTTAGTGTGGCACGCAATGTAGTTCCCTCTACTATTAACTCTACCCTGAGTGCGACAGTTTTACAGATATTCACAAATGAGTAAATATGTCCCCCTGCGACGTTGCACCCTTCTCCTCACAGAAACACACCCACAGGATAACCGAATCCGGAAAGAATTCTCAAACTAAACATACAGCCGGTAGGGAGCATTATTTACAAGACTACGCTGCTATTTACACTACGATCCAGGACCTGTTTTTGGAGGGACACATGCAGATGTTATGCATAGAGAGAGAGCGCGCTTGCCAACATCGATACACCAACCCACGAGTGCTCTGTGGCCGACGGCCTTTAATAACGTGCAGAGCACCCTTCCCGAGCATCAAAAGCACCACCCCACCACCAATCGGTGCAGTCACCATTGTTCATTGGAATAAAAAATAAATTCGACAACCCCTAACCCTGCAGGTGTCTCTTGCTCTTCGTGTGGCCTTCAGTGGTGTTAATTAACAGTGGTTCACCTTTATGGCATAGGTGCCATGTTGACCCATAGGTCCATCAACGGGTGGTGCTTGGCCGCAAACGAACTGCGGTCCATTGTGGGTGGCCACAAACATTGCGGTCCATATGGTGTATCGATCCCGGCAGCAAACAGCGAAAGTGCAGGCCCACAACTGCGCAGCCAGCACCTCTCTCTCCTCTCTCTCTACCCCAAAGCCAGATCCTCGGAGGTGGGAGACAAAAGAAGCAGACAAGTGAGTAAGGTGGTAAGGGCGCAAAAGTGCACGCAATGTAAGGTGATGCACACTGGGGGCACATGGGAACCAGGTGAGACAGGTACGTTCCTATCGTACGCCCCCCCCACCAGGTAACCTACATGGCCCCTCCCTTACCCCTTACTGCATCCACAAAACACAACACTACCCATAAACATCTACTTTACAAATCAACAACCATCCCTACTGTCTTCCCCGTTCCTCCCATAAACCAAATTCGTCTTCTCTCCCTCCTAACCAATCAAAATTTGCCATTTTCAACTCAACATCAAAATTTGCCATTACCAATTCAACATCAGTCCCTCCTAGGGAGGGAGAGATGGAATCACCCCAATGTCTCATCCACGTCGTGATGCGTCTCACAAATCCACACAGCAATCTCATTTCCTGCAACAAACAAAGAAAACACAGGTGTGGAGTCATCATCATCACCACAGGTAAGTGGCTGCGTATGGTGCGACAGGTTCATCAATCCTAACTATTTCCTAAATGACTTTAACAACTTTACACTACCCGGGGTCTTTCTCCGGCCAAACCATTGGCCCTCTTACACTATGGGTTCTAAAAACCAATTCCCATTGGCCAAACTGTGGTGCTCTTCAATTTGGGGTCTCACTCCCCCGATTCATCTCCCGGTGCCCTCGCACAATTTCTGGGCTGCGGCGTGTACCTCTCCCAGTGGGTCTACCCACCTGCACACCTCCACCACTGCAGTTGCCTCCGAGCTTACCTGCTCCTCACCCTAACCTAACTACCTGGGGAAGGCCCTCTGGCACTCTCCCCACTCGGTGCTCTCTCTGGCACTGGGCTACCCGGGTCCGTCCTCCGGATCCTCGGGCCCCATCCACAACTCTACCGGCTCCCAGAGCCCACCTGCGGCCTCAACTGGCCGACATCCTCACAGTGGTGGAGTGCCCAACCAACTACACACACTAACAGGCTACACGCCCAGCCATTTCCACAACACTAATGCACCCATTCACAACACCATTCTGCAACCGCACCACAAGTGCCAATATCCAACCACAATTTACCTGTACCCTCTACCTAGCACTTACACTACCCGCCCCGGGTACTCGTGAAAGGGGTCCACTCTTCCCCCATCCACACCTTCGCACCATGCACACCACTCCGTACCACTTACTCCAACTTTCTCCACACACCTGTACTTGCACACCTGTGCTCTCACACCTGGTGCCACCGGCACCCTTCTCTCCCCAAGCGCATTCGCGCTGATCCACAACACTCATTACTCACACACTGCTCCACACACCTGTCCAGTTGCACACCTGTGCAATCACACCTGTTCAATTCTCACAAACACGGCATCATCTCAGCTAACTACTCCCTTCTGAAACTTGCGCTTCCCAGTCGTCCCTTTAAACTATTGCGCTCCCACGTCATTATCATCCACACTAATCTACCTGCGTCCCTACTACAGGTATCAGTCACTAACTAAACTTAACGTTACCTAATGTCATCTTCTAGATCCCTACACACAATATCCTAACCCACCCGGGCTAGTTTTCACTGCCATACACCCCATAAGCTATTGCTCCTTTGCCCCCCATGGGAAAGGTGGCAGGGATGCCACCCTCTCCCACCGGGCCTATCGCTCCTCAATCCCCCAGTCCTCTGGCACTAATAAGCCCCCCTTATTCAGAGGTACTGGGTCCCGCCTCGGCATCTAAAGCCGAGGCAATCCACGGGGGCGCCTGCTCGCCGGTGTAAGGTCTTATCCGGTCGGCGTGGACGATCCGAGGGAGGGCTCGTGGCCCCATTTTGATCTTAAAGACCACGTCACAGATTTGCGACAGGACGACTCCTGGGCCTTGCCAGGGGGAGGTGAGTTTTGGGCACCTTCCCTTCCGCCTCCGGGGATTAAAGAACCAAATCTTCATCCCCGGAGCGTATTGACTCCCCTGGCTCCGGTCGTCGTACCTGCGCTTCATCTTTTCCCCCGCCAGATGGAGTTGGCGGCGGGCGAAGGCATGGACTAGCTCCATGCCTTCCTCTAGGTGACGTGCGTACCCCTCCCTCGGCGGGTTAACCACTGTGTCTGGCACGGGACCGCATAGCAAGTCGGCGGGAGCCCGTAACTCCCGCCCATACATAAGCAACGCTGGACTGCATGCGGTGGCCCCGTGCTGGCTGGTTCGGTAGGCCATGAGCAAATAAGGGAGATGTTCGTCCCAGTCATCCTGACGGGTGGTGGTGAACAGTGCCAGTTGTTGGATTAAAGTTCGGTTGAATCTTTCCACCATCCCGTCAGATTGAGGTCTTAAAGGCGTTGTCCTGGTTTTTCGAATTGACAGGAGACTGCACACATCTTTTAGTAATTTGCTCTCAAAATTTCGTCCCTGGTCGGTGTGCAACTCCTGTGGAATCCCATGCCGGCACACAAATCCTTCCACGAAGGCCTGCGCTACCACCCCTGCTTCTTGGTTGGGGAGGGCGTAGGCCTCCGGCCACTTGGTGAAGTAGTCCATCACAACGAGGATATACTTATTACCTTGGCGGGTGCGGGGCAGCGGTCCTAGAATATCCATAGCCACCCGCTCAAGGGGGGCCCCCACCTGATGTAATTGAAGGGGGGCCCTCATCCTCCGTGCTGGTCCCTTTTTGGCAGAACAGGCGTCGCATCTCCGACACCAGTCCTGTATGTCGCGCCCCATATTCACCCAATAGAACCTCCGGCGGACCCGAGATATTGTCTTTGTCCTGCCCAAATGGCCGCCGGAGCGGGTACCATGCACCTGTTGCAATATGACGTTCTTGAATTTGTCAGGGACTATCACCAGCCAGGAAGTTCGATCAGAGGGAACCTCCACCCACTTGCGATACAAGATGTTGCCTTTCAATTCCAGGGTCTGCCACTGAGCCCAATATGCCTTTGTTTGTGCCCCGAGGGGGGTGACCTCTTCCCCCTTTGGTCTTTGCCCCAATTTGACCCATTGGAACACCGGCCCCAGAACAGGATCCTCCTGCTGGGCCGTGCTCCAAGCCAACTCTCCAAATTCCTCGTCCGTGGTTAGTGGCAAAATTGGCCCTCTCACCCGGGTTGCCCGGACGACGAGAATCGGGGCAGAATCGCCCAATTGCTCCCTCTCCTCGTGTCTCGCACAAAATTTACAGTTTTCCCCCAGACAAGGACGCCGAGAGAGTGCGTCCGCATTACCATGGGCCTTCCCGGCCCTATGGGCCACATCAAAATCGTACTGCTGCAACTTTTCCAACCACCTTGCAATTTGGCCCTCCGGTTGCTTGAACCGAAGGAGCCATTGCAAGGAGGAATGGTCAGTTCTAACCAAAAATTTCCGCCCGTACAAGTACGGGTGGAAATGGTTCATGGCAGCCAGCATAGCCAATAACTCTTTGCGAGTGACGCAATAATTTCTCTCGGGCCTACTTAAGGCCCGACTATAATAACCAATCACTCTCTCCACGCCCTCCTGTGTCTGAGACAAAACTGCGCCCAATCCTTCCTGGCTCGCATCCGTGTCCAGGGTAAATGTCCCGTCACTAGTGGGGTAAGCTAGAAGGGGTGCGGATGTTAGACACCCCTTCAATTTTTGGAAGGCCTCGTGGCACTCCCGTGTCCAATTAAATCGCGTCCCCTTCTCCGTAAGCCGGTGGAGGGGACGGGCCAACTCCGCAAATTTCGCCACAAAGCGCCGGTAGTAGGAGCAGAGTCCCAAAAATCCCCGCACCTCTTTGATGGTACGTGGTGCGGGCCACTCCTCTACCGCTTTAATTTTGTCTGGGTCTGTTTTTACCCCCTCGCGGCCAATCACGTGACCTAGATAGGCCACCTCTCTTGCAAACAAAGTGCACTTACTCGGGTTCAGCTTCAACCCTGCCTGTCTGAGGCACCCGAACACCTGGTCCAAATTAGCTAGTGCCTGGGGGAACGTTTGGGCATGTACCAGGACGTCATCCAGGTACACCAGGCATGATTGCCATGGCATGCCGCCTAGTACATGCTCCATCAATCTCTCAAAGGTGGCGGGGGCGTTACACAAACCAAACGGCATCACAGTAAACTGATACAGTCCCTTACCTGTGGAAAATGCCGTTTTCTCCTTCCCTGCCCTATCCATCTCCACCTGCCAATACCCACTCTTGAGGTCCAAAGTTGTGAACCAATTTGAGCCCGCAACGGCATCGAGGGTGTCATCAATCCTTGGCAGGGGATATGAGTCCTTGAGTGTCACGTTGTTTAGCTGGCGATAGTCCACGCAGAACCGCGTGGTCCCATCCTTCTTTTTGACCAGCACAACAGGTGACATCCAAGGACTTCCCGAGGGCTCGATCACACCTGCGTCGAGCATTTTTGCAACCTGCTCGTCAGCTTCCGCCCTCTTGCTCCAAGGGAGCCGTCGGGCGGCCTGACGAATAGGCCGGGCCTCACCGGTGTGGATCTGATGTTTCACCAGGCCCGTACGTCCAATATCCTCGGTGGACAGGGAGAAGAGGTCCAAATGGGACCCAACCAGTTTGTGTAAGGCCTCCCTCTGGGTACCTCCCAACTCTACGCTGCTACGATTTACCATCTCGCAAATGGGATCGGGCCAATTCCTACTTGTTATTGAAGGCTCCCCCCGGGGTCGGCTCGGCTGGACGTTCTCGCCCCTCACTGTCGCGACTTCCTCAACTGGGGTGCAGCCAGCTACCCTCGTGCCCCTTACTATAGTGCGTGGTTCTGTACTCATATTTATTACTCGGACGGCCACTACCGGTCCGTCCGTTTTTACAAGGGTGCGGCCCACGATTAAACCCGGTATGGACTGCGCTGCCACCGGTTCGACCAGGCCGCAGGACTCCTGCCATGTTGGGCGAGCTGCCCACCGGGCCGGCACTATCGCCTCGGCCCTTGGGGGGATGGTCACGGCCTCGGAAGCCTCCAGCTCCGCTCTCTCGGCCGTGCTCACTCCCCCTAACGGCAGCTCTTCTACTCCCACCTGCAGGATCCCCCGGCACAAGTCGATTTTACAACCGCTGGCAGTCAACAGGTCCAACCCTATTAAACATGGGTCGCACACCTCCGCCACCCAAACATCTATCTCCCTCCTTACCGACCCTAACTTGAGGGTCACAGAACCACGCCCTATGATCGGGGCCGTTACCCCGGTAGCAAGCTGCAAACTATAATTTTGCAGGCGCTGGATCTTATCCCAGCCACCTGCGCTCGAATCAAGGACCACAGGGCTGATGATCGTGGCGCTAGCTCCTGTGTCCACTACGGCGTCTACCCCCACGCCGGCAATTTTGCATCTAATTGTCAGGCTACCGGTTCCAATTTGGCCACAATAAATGACCTGTCGCGTCAATGAGGGCTCTCCTCCATCCTCTGCTGCCGAACACCGCCCTACGTGCCCGACACCTTCTAGTTTCCCGGGGTCTGGCGGGGGGGTGTCTGGGGTCGGCTAACCCGCTCCCCCCTGGGCGGAGTTGAGGACCTCAACTGCCGGGGATCATCCCGGCGCGCGTTTCGACAGTGCCGCGCCAGGTGACCCAGGCGGTTGCAGGTATAGCACCTCACCTGATAAGGTGCTTGCCTCCGGAATTCCAAATTCCCCCCCCTGTAGGTCCGAATTGGATTACCCGCTCGTGGTCCACCGCGGGCCACCTCCGGGGCCGCCTGCCATGGTCCAGGTCCCGCCAGGCGCTGGTCCACCAGCCTCCGGACCATGCCCGCCAGGTCAGGACCCACGTCGGGGGCGGGTCCCCTAAGGGGTCCGCCCTCCATCGGGGGTCCCACCTGGCGGACCGCCATTGCGAGACGCTCGCCCCCTCGGGCTAGGGGCCTCGCTGCTTCCCAACGGGCCGCAGCGTCAGCCGCCTGGCTCAGAGTCTGCGGGCGCCACATGGCGAGCTGTTGCCGGAGCTCAATATCCGGGAGGGCCTGGATAAAATGGTCCAGCGCCAGGCTTTCCCGGGAATCCGCTGCCATGCTAGCATGTGCGATCCCCACTGCGCGGCGAATGTCGTGGGCAAGTTCCCCGATGGCTTCCTGGGGCTTGCGTTTTCGCAGCGCGAGCTGAGCTTTAACAAGCTCGCTCTGCTGTTCTATGCCGAATCGATTAATTAGGGCGTCGCGGAGGGCTGGCAGGGTGAGAGCACCCGCTGGTAATGCCGTCAGCACCTCCGCCGCCGCGCCGCGCAATGCGGCCACCAGGTGTACTCCACCTTCGTCCTCACCCCAACCGTTGCCCTTACACACACAGTCGAACTGCGCCAGGTACGCGCGTAGATCACTCTTGCCGTCATACGGCGCGAGTGGGACCTTGTGGGACCACCTCATATGTGAGTCGTTGCCCGCCTGCCGGACCCCGTGCGTCGCCCCTTGCGGGGTCAGCGCGGGGCCGAACCGGCCGGGCCCCCACAGTACACTACCCCCAAGGGGCTCTCGTGCCTCCCCGGTCCCTCCAACAACTACCCCTGTTGGTGTCGATGCATGGGTCACACCTCCGCAACCCGCTACCCATTCCATACCACCACAACCTTGCTCACCCACACCTCGCACCTCTCGTTCCATACCCTCCGGACCAGCCATACACCTCACTCTTGGCCTCTCACGAACATCCGGGTCTATCTCGACCCCCAAGCTTATTAAATCACCTGGCGCATCATACGCACGACCATATTGGTCACCACTTACACCGGGTCCTCTTTCTCTTCGCTTCTCCTCCATCACCTGCGAATCCCTCATCCGGTTAATGAGCACATCATCACGATCCGAACACAGACTCTGGACCAATTCTTTTACCTCCTCTTTTATCTCTTTCTTATCCTCTCTCCGTCGCTTTTTAATTTCGCTCACCCCCTCTTCCACTTCTTCTAATTTCTGCTTCACCTCCTTCATCTCCTCGTGCGCCCCTTTAAGTTCTTCCTCTAACTCCACTTTATTTTTTTCTATGTGCTCCCGCACCTCCCGCTCTTTAACCTCCATCACCTCTACCACTTTGTTCATTTTTTTCGTCAAGTCCTCATGTACCGTCTGACACTCTTTTTTAATTACCCCTACGTCCTTTTTCATCTCCTTCTGCGTCGATTTTAACCCCTCTATTACCGCTGTGTTCTTCTTTACCTGTTCCCCCAACTCCTTTTGTCCCACTGTCAGTTGTTCTACTCCCAGCGTCAACTCCTCTATACCCCCTTGCAATTTTACAGTCCCCTTTCTCACCTCCTTCTCCATGCGCTCCTTACAGTGCCTCACCTCCTCGCGCACTCCTCCGACCTCCTCACTCACTCCTCTTCTGATCTCCTCTCCCATCACTTGCATCTCCTGCCCAGATGCCACCCTCATCTGCTCCATTTCCTCCCTGTGAGCATCCAGTTTGGTTTCTACCCCCATTCTGACCCCCTCTATCTGCTGCTCCATTTGTTTAACTTCCCTTTCCGCTTGGTCCCTCATGTCCCTCAATTTGCCTTCCATACTGTTTTCTAACCCCTCTAACCCATTTTTCACTCCCTCTATCTGATTCTCCTGGGCAGCCATTCTATTTTCTACCCCCATTAACCCATTTTTCACTTCTTTTATCCCGTTGTCTAACCCCTCAAAATTATTGTCTAACTTCCCAAATTTCTTGTCTAACTCCTCAAAATTATTGTCTAACTTCCCAAATTTCTTGTCTAACTCCTCAAAATTATTGTCTAACCCCTCACTGGTACCCCTCGCTTCGTCCCTCATTACCCCCATTTGGTTTCCCATTACCCCCATTTGGCCCTCTAATCGCTCACTATTAACCCTCATTTGCTCACTCTGAGCATCCATCCGGTTCCCCATTTGTTCCCTATCAGCCCTCATTCCCATCATTATTCTGCTTTCCATTTCTTCATTATTCTTGTCCATAAGGGCCTTCATTTGCATAAAAAACAAGTTCAAATCCACCGGGGGCGCTGCCACGGTCGCTGGCGCGGTGATGAGCGAGGCGCCATTTTGCGCGCCCGCTTCTTCGTGCGTGACGGCGCTATTTTGCGAACCTGCCGCCCTCACTGCTTCGCTCTCCTCCTGTCCCTCATTTTGGTCCTGGATCGACCCTACCTCTCTCTCCTCTACCGGACCCCAGCTGTCTTGATCCGCCATAGCGCGACTTTCAAAATTCGGTTTTTATTTTTTATTTTCGTAAAACAAATTCAAATTTCGCCGTTATAATTTCGCGCGGGAAACGCGCTCCAAATCGATTCTAACTGTTACAAATTTGGGCCTAATAAATTTAGTCCCGGGTTCGAATTCCACTCCTCGACACCAATTGTTACAGACGTGGCTTGGATGTTATTTACCGAGCGGTTTTATGGTATGACCACGTCTGCACAAGTTACCCGATTGTGCCCGAACGTTGACTAGTCGCGCGATGCTGGCTCAATAAGAAAAAGAAGACACCCGGCTGGATTACAATAACACAATACGACACCAGGGGTTCAGTTCTCAAGACCTCCGGAGGAGGTTATATTAAGGCGGAAGGTTAGATTACAACTACAAGAGGGACAGCATAGAAAGACAAGCACTTAGACACACTCTTATATTAACCCCAACAGACGACAGATAAACGGGACAAAAGGCTGACTCACACGGGGATTGATGGCAAGGAAAGGCAGGCAGTCGATGGCTCAAGGTGCACTCTTGGCTCAAGGCAGAATCGACTCGGTCCGGTCCAGAGATGCAGGGAGGTCACAGCGCTCGGAAGGCGACGTTCTTTCTCCAAGCTGAGGCGCATCTGACGTCACATCCGGCGCGGGGCCGCGTATATCCGGCGGGGAGTGACACGCCTTCGGCTCGTTAGCTCCGCCCCAGATGGAATCGGCACGTTGCTTCTCATTGGGTGCGTGGGGGGGTTACTGGCTCCGCCCCTGACGAGGAGCTGACAGCCAGCCCCTTCGGGGTAACGCCGTGGAGCGCATGGTCATGGCGGGTAACCGAGCCGGTGTGAGGACGCACACTCCCCGCCCCTCTGTTGTTGTAGTCGTAGTTGTAGTTGTAATTGTTGTTGTAGTTGTTGTTGTAGTTGTTGTTATTGTTGTTGTTTGGGGAAGAAGATGGGAGGAGGTATGGGAAAGGTCCTAAACTCACTACTGATGCCATATAATCACATTCTGGTGCAACGAAGAGTCATAATTAATGGAAACGAGGCCTTAACTGACATAGATTAAGAATAACTAGGAAGATGTCCGAAAGTTGTCTACGTGTGGTGCGGTGGACCTGGGCACGACATTTAATGGGGGAATAAGGGGAAGGTCGGCTCTACTGATTGTTGTTTACATGCAATGGGACTAGGGAATGGGGGATTGGGGAAAGTTGGGGAGTATTGGAGAAAATAGGGGAATATTTACAAGCGGATATGGAGGCCAAATTCCATATTCGCAACAATATTCTTGCAGGATCCATTTCCCATTCTGCCTGTATGTGAATAACACTCAATATTCACTCAATGTACCAGGTAGATTACTAGGATCTGCGCTTTGGAATGCACATGTACACACCTGTACTATAAGTACTGTAAATAAAATCTACTGGAGTTTGTTCCACCTTTTATCAAAGTAGCGTTGGATGTGTTGTAGCTTGTTCCAGGTTCCTCTAAAGCTTCACTCGTACTTCCAGGAAGGATCTGTCCACCTGTTCAAACGGTGATTTCCAGAGAATCTCTCTCACCTGTGGCTTTTGCACAACCCAATCTCACAGATCGGTACTGCAGATGAGCCAAACGTGTCAGTATGAAATGGGTGAATCCACAGGTATCTCGTTCTGTCGAAGGGGGAATCACACAATGGTAACCACACATATATATCCATACATAGACTCACCACCTTGCTCAATTTTCCAAGGTTGTCTTCACATTGATAATATCTTACAAAGATCTCAAAGCTTCTTTCTTGAGACCGCATCCTCATCAATCAATCAATCAATTTATTCAATTAAATCAATTCAATCATTCAATTTCATTCATTCATTCATTCAAATCATGAATCATTCATTCAAATCAAATCATTCATTCAAATCAAATCATTCATTCAAATCATCATTTTCATCAATGATGTCAGGATAGATTTATCCATTGACTGAGATCGAAGATCATTGGTCGTCACCTCTGATGCCTACCTCATGTTAATTGACGAATCACTGTTCTGTACTAGTGTCATATCTGACATATATTTTTCTCAATTTTGCCTGGTCACCACAAATTCGACTTTGCAACCACTAAAGGCGAGCAACCACTAAAGCCGAGCATCCTTCATTCGTGAGACAGCCAAAATTGATGGCAGATGTGAAACTTCATTGGGAAAAATGTCTCCTTTTTCAATAGTACCCAAACCCTCTTGGCAATCAAAATTTCATAAAACTCCTGAAATGTTCTACGAACAAAACGATGATCAATTCATAATTTGCCCAAAAATATATATATATTTTTTAAAAATTATTAATTCATGCTAAATTTGGAACTCAATTGCTTGGAATACACAATTTATCCTATAGGGCCTGAAAGCTCTTTTCCAAGTTCGTGCAATCATTCTGCATTGAAGCCCTATGATGTCATTCATAATAATCATCATGATTTATAATCCTCTCTCATAATCAACCAACAAGAACAACAAACATTTCCTGTATAAACAGTTTGAAATTATCATGACATACATGTCTTCAAAAAAACAAAAAAAAACATTGTATGACCAAGAGAACAATGAACGAAAAGAGTGAAAGGTAAAAATAAAACTAATTAAAACTGTGGGCAGTAATGATCCGGGGACCATACCGCTCCATCCTGATTGGATGGGTGCACACCAGAGTCATTGACAACGACAGCCCAGATCTGATTGTTCAAAGTTTCAACTCAATCGATCGAAAAATGAACGCAGGGATGCATTTTAAAGATTTTCACGAAATACAATATGGCCGCCATGTCACGTGACATATGACGTCATAATTAGTATATGCATCCAATCAAGTGACCTACTATACTTGGTCAAGGTATCAAGCTCATCTGACCAACGATTCTTCGCCTTGGGGTGTAGTATATGTGTGCCAAGTTTCAACTCAATAGGTCAAAAATGAAAGAGGAGATAGATTTTTAAAAAGATTTTCACTAAATCCAACATGGCCACCACAAGACTTGAGCTATGGTCCTCTAACAAGTACAGATACATTCAAAGTACATTGCCCCCATGCCAAATAATTAAATATCCTACAGCGCGGCATTGCCGGGGCGCCTCATAGAGGCTGCATTTGGGAGGGAGAGGTGTACGCTAATTGATTGATTAATTGTATAATTAAACTCAATAAAAGATTATCACAAAATATTTTCTTAATCAATTGGCTAATAGCATAAGTAAACCACAAGTGCTTCATCCGAAGATGTATCTTTTAGGAATTTAATTAAATAAGTCATTTATAAAAAATTAAATAATTAATCAATTACTCAATAAATAAGTAATCGGTTACTCAATAAATAATTAATCGGTTAAATGATTAATCAATAAATCAAAAATATCCTTGATAGCCACATCACTTGGTCACTGTTATGTCCAAATATCAGCTTCCTAACTCAAAGGATGGCTGAGATATCGCTCAGACAAACAAACACACAACTAGAACGACGCTCAATAGAGAGCATATCTCCGCCTGGTGAACAGTTTATGTTTTGTATCCCACTGATAGGCCGGATCTGGATTCGGACCTGAACCAAAATTTAATCGGCGTGTTCTTGTCACCTCCCCAACTCATCCACCAGGTTTATTCATAACTCATCCATAACTTTTTTTTTAAATATATGAATAATATTAAAATAATGTTAAATATCATGTATATCACTTTTCACCCGATCTCTCGATGGTGAAGAATCACTTTTAAAAATTCTCGTAGCTGGATCCGAATCTGGGTCTTCACCAAAATCCAATCATTTCGTCCGTGTCACCCATGCTATCTGTCCGACAAATTTCGTCCGAATCCGTCCACAACTTTTTGAGATATGTTGTTGATAAACGGACAGACAAACAAACAGACAGACAGTGGTGAAAACATAACCTCCATCCAACTTTAGTGGCAGAGGTAACCAGAGTGAAACTGAGTATTCCCTTTCAGCATGCGTCACTGCCGAGCCCCCTTCGGTGCCCAGCAATGATGATGCCTGGAGTTGCAATGACGATGCCTGGAGTTGCAAGTTTGCAATGCCTGGAGATGGCATAGGAAAGCACAGTGTACAAAAATGCAGACACGCACGTACGCCACACGTACGCACGCAAACGATCATTTAACCCTGTTTTTCACTTTTTGAGTGCAGTGTAAAAACCCATCTTCAACAACAATTAACTGAACACAAACAAACAAACAAGAAAGAAATTAGAGGATTTGCATATCAGGTCACTGAAATTGAACCACCAATTCTTTTTATTCAACCCGGGCGAAGCCGGGTACCTCAGCTAGTCATGTTATATGAGCCTCAACCCAAGTGAAATAACGTACAGCAATGCGAGCACAGGGAGCAGAGGAAAAACACAAAAAAAACAACAGCATTGGCTTTGCTTCCTGGAAGCTTCCTGCAAAACGCTTTGCTTCTCGCAAAACGTCTGCCAATGGGAACTAGAGGGAGGGGAGGGAGAAGGAGCAGGAGCAAGAGACAGGTAGCAGCACAGGTAGCCGGAATGGAAATGAGGGACAATGAGGGACAATGAGGGACAATGTTCGGTTTTACCCTGGGGGCGTCGGTATGCAATTTTCATCCAATCGCCATCTTTCATAATAATTCTGAACCGGCATGAGATGGCGTTGTCTGTCATTAATTTATATGTTGATCGAACGAGTTTTAGGTGTTATAAGAAATGGTGGGAAAAATTGGCGGGAATTTTTTTTTTCCCTCTCCTCCACCTTTTTTTTTTTTTTTCCCTTTCCTTGGACCCATGGTTTTGTTCAACACAATTTCGTTTAATTTGTCTAAATCCAACTAGCCGTTCCAAAGATATAAGCCGTTTTGTCGCGATACCACAAATTGGAAGAATATATATATATATATATATATATATATATATATATATATATATATATATATATATATATATATACATATATATATATCTCCATTTCCCGCCGTCTCTCGCACGCCAAGCGAGTCCTCTACCATTTGGGCGGGCAACTCAAAGGTACGTTGCAAGTGCTGCACAAGTGTACGAGTGTGTAAACGAGTGTACAGGCCTTACACGACTCAGAAGCAAATCGTCCCATGGTGCACTCATGGTCCATTTGCTCCCAGTGCACAGTAAGGCCCTTAATAACCAGCGTATTCGTGCAACTACGCACGAATCTTTGCAAAGACGCAGTCTTAATTACACAGGCGAATGCAGGCAAACATTCGCTTCGCGCACATCAGTGGCGCGTTTCTTAGTGGCGCGTGTCAGAAGAATTATACAGCGCAGGAAAAATACGTATTTACAGAAATCGTTAAACTCGAATGATGGCTTAAAATCCTTGTCGATGTCCCATCCGTGATTTCGTTCGCCCAATCACCATTGCTAAATCGCCATCCAGGATCTCGATCACTACCAGCGTACTAAATTCCGCATTGTAATGAGAATTCAACAGAATTACGACTCAAAAAAAAGGACGAGCAGACATTTTGCAGGACGTTACCTCGGACAATCGTTAAAATCGTTACATCATTACATTTATTCACAAGGTACCTCAAAATACATCTTAATCATACAGAAATTGTTCTTTGGGTAGTATAGTCCACAGCACCCGGGAGTTCCAGCTCAACAATGGTTCTTTGTGGTTTTTTTTTTTACCCAGCACCCTAGACCAACTCAAATGGATCTTTGTGTTGCGAGCACAGCACCGGAGCCAAAGGGTCTCATCTATATCTTCCTTCTGAGGGCTTTCGTGCACCAATAGTGCATTGTTGAGACGCCCAAATACCACTTTCTCCATATATATACAAAATAACTAAACACAGGTTCATACATCATAATGTACAATCCACAAGAAGCCACGCTTACCTTTTTAAGATCCTGTCGATGTCCAATTGATCCTCGTACGGTAGCCACCAAATTGTAGGAGAATGTGTTAATACGCAGGAGACTTGAGACGCCCAAACAGCTTTATAAAGTAAGGATTTATTATAATTACTAAGTCTAAACGGATTGGTAATTCAAGTCGTTGGTTCTTCTTTCTTTGGCCGGTCCTCTCTCAGCGCTGTTTCTCATTCCGTACTCGTTCGTTCCGTTGGACAGCGATTCTGGTGACAAGTGTGTTCCTCCCAGGACGTTGTTCACGTTTTATGGTCACAGAAATCATAATCCTCTCTGCGCTAATCCTAATCCGTTCCGTTCTCCGCAAACGTTACTCAGTCGCCTCACCGGCACCAGCTCACCCCCCCCCCCCCCAGGCGTTGACAACCATCCCCTCCTGCTGGGAGTTTCTCCAATGCTACATTTGCTTCACAATAGTGAAAGCCTAGGAATGTGCTCTCGCCCGGGGCCGTGACAAGGTGAACAAGAGATTTCCAGGTTCCATGTTCCGAGGTACATTCCTGACATTCTTACGAACCACTCATTGGTTCACTCACCAATCTCATAACTAGTTACAAGTAAAGATTTATACTACCACAGCGCCATCTTGTGCACCTGATACCCCCGCAACCACATCACCATTGCTCTCCTCCTCTCTCTCCCCCATATACATTTCCCTGGAGTCCTGGGTCGCTTCTACCCCTTCTATCTCCCCCACCGGCACCCGATCGCCTTGATTATCCATGGCACGATTTTAAAATTTAGTGGTGTTTTAATAAAATTTTGGCCACTCGTAATTTTGAGTGCGCTAAGCACACTTCAGGTCCGAATCCCACTCCTGACACCAATTGTTGCGGATACGGGGACGGCGCTTCCCCTTAGCGGGGGGGCTTAATCCCCCATCTAGTTGCACTGGCCATCTCCGCTCCTGAAGCTGCCCAGCTCCCTCTGCGAGGCAGGTGAGCAACCTCGTTCGAGACCGCGGACAAGATGTTATTTTGCCGAGCGGATTAGCAGCCCGCGGCTCGAACCATTAGCAATACTACACCCGATCCTAAACGTTGGCCAAATCGTGCCACAGGTATTCAATGGGGAAATCACAAAGACGATCGGATGTGAAGTAAAGAAGAAGACGAAGGTAAGAAATAACAGGTTTTATTATTACTAATTATGTGCAAAACCAAAGAAACCAAGGAGAAGGAAAGAAACGAAATAATTTACAGAAGAGGAAGACACAGTGCAATTCTACTGATCTATACAGTCTTACTTATTCCCAGGGACAACACGGACAAACAGACGACTGTCAGAATTACACGGGGATGCTGACAGGAATGGCAGGAGGTGGATGGCTGGACGGATAAGGAAGTGGGACCAGAGGGCTGGAAGGTTCAGCTGGACGCAGTAGAACGGCCGGACCGGGAGTGAGCAGCCATCGACTCTCCACACTTTCGTTCGCACGGCGGCGTTGCTGAGCAGCCGTGGGTCGAACTGCCGTTAAACCTCAACTCCACCCAGCTGCGGTGGACTCAGCTGCGGTTGGTTCAGCTGCGGTGGACTCCTTACTCATCTGCTGTGGGGGGCTCCCTTGGTCATCTGCTCCAACTGGACTCGACTCACAGCTCCTCCTCAACTGGACTGGACTCAACTGGGCTCTGGTGGACTGCGGTGGGAGGCTCCGGGCGACGGGTTATATAACCACGCCCATGGAACTTTCGCGAACCTCCTCGAACGCTCTCTCTCCGCCCTCTCAGGCCAAACCCCTCATCCTTGGTTGGTTGATCGGGGGCTGGCTCACTCCTCCTTCTCATGACGAGGTGGAGACACGCCTTTCTTCTCCGAGCTGACCGCATGCGTAATGGAGGTTGGGGTGAAGAAAACCGCCCAATGCACTGACACTTCGAAGAGAGGATTGGGGGAAACTTGAAAAGGGAACTATCTTATGTCATTTGGTGCAATGCAGAGTCAACTAGTGGGAAACAGAGCCTTAAGCTAACATAGAATAAGAAATAACTATTTAGAAGGGTATATGATTTTCTACGTGCATGCAATGGATTAACTAAGGGGATGACGTTTGACCTTTACACACAAAACAGAGGTATTTACAAGAATCATTACATTTACACAGGGTGATATTTACAACAATTACAGGATTCTCAAATCCGCAACAATATATATACAGACTTGGCATTTAATACGGAATATTTTTTTTGTGGGGGTGAAGTTCCTTTTCAAGATGACTTAGAACCAAAAGTTCATTGGAATTATGTTGAAATTATTCTAGATTTTGTTAATGTGACCTTTAAAAGAAACAAAAACCACATTTGACATTTCGAAGCAAATAAATTGATCCTTGAAAGTGATGTAAACTGATATCGAACTCAATTCACGGACAGTACTGTGTTAAACTTCTGTGCGTTTTCCAGAAGTATCTCTTTATTTTGCACACCAGCCCAAATTTTTTTTAAAGAAACACAAAAGTTAAATTACGACTGGGATTACGGACAGTAAAATTACAGTTCAGTGCTTCGTGTAACCCCCACGAGCATTCAGGAGAGCACGTACACTTTGAGGCATGCTGTTCACGAGATTTGCCAAGGTTTGGACAGGAATCCCTTGCCATGCAGTTACAATAGCCTGCTGCAATTCATGCACAGAGGTAGGCTGCTGGTCCAAGTTATCGATTTGACGCGTTAATTCTGCCCACGAGTTCTCTATCGGATTCATATCCGGGGACATGGCAGGCCACTCCATATGCTCTACACCATGGTCAGCAAGAAAGTGTTGGATCATGCGAGCATGATGAGGCCGTGCATTGTCATCTTGGAAGACAAAGTTTCCTCGAAAGGCTGCACGAACAAATGGAAGCAATGTTTCTTCCAGAATGGTCCTGTGCTTGAACTGGTTCAGGTTTCCATTCAGAACAACCAGGTCAGTTTTGCCCCCTGCATGAAAAGCAGCCCAAACGGTCACCCCACCACCTCCAGCTTGGACTCTTGGCACTATACAATCTTCGTTGTAGGCTTCATGCACTTGTCTGCACACTCGGACGCGGCCATATTGAAGAAAGACCAGAAATCTAGACTTGTCACTGAAGATCACGTGATTCCAGTGTCCTGGCTGCCATTGACGGTGCTCTCTGGCCCACTGCAATGGGCGCTGGCGGTGTTGTCTGGTCAGATGTGGCTTTCTCAGGGGATGCCTGGCAAGATAGCCTGCTTGAACCAGTCGTTGGTTGACGAGCCTTCTGGATACAGGCACATTTGTCAGTTGCTGCCACTCAGCCCTAAGCCGATTAGCTGATTTGGTACGGCCATTGCGGACTAACCGGTGCAGCTGGCGATCATCCCTCCTTGTGGTTCTGCGGGGACGTCCTGACCTCGGTATTGGAGGAGGGACACCCCTCTGAGCATTTCGTTTCAGGATCTTTGACACCTGACCTTGAGTGATGCCATACTACCGAGCAATAGCACACTGTTTCATGCCGGAATTTCGTAAAGCCACCACTAAATGACAAACAGCATTGTCGAGTTGACGGACCATCTCCAGGGGAAGCGGCAATAACTTTTGTAGACGTGCAGCAGTTGTTTTCCACTAATACAGAATGCAACAACCCTTATATACCCGATTGTGAAGCCAATCGTCAAATGTACCTGTCCGTACATTTTGTCACGCCACCTGTGATATAATCCTTTTGTTGACTTCTTGCTGCGACAGACAATCAGTGACATGGTTCTTTTAACAAAGAAATCACCGATGCGTAATAGAAACTCACCAGATTGATATACCAAGTTCAGAAAGTAACCCCAAGTCAAGAAGAAAAAAAAATTCCATATTAAATGCCAAGTCTGTATGTATGTATGTATGTATATATATATATATATATATATATATATATATATATATATATATATATATATATATATATATATGTTGTTATGGATCGCGGATTAGATGTTATTTACCGAGCGGTGGTATTGCCGCGACCTAACAGTTCCCCCGATTCTTCCCCAACTCACCCGATTCCACCCGACGTTGACCAAATCGCGCTATGCTAAATCAATGATTGGAAAGGACACAACGACTGGGATAGATGAAACGACGCAAGGGGTACAGTTCTCAAGACCTCCGGAGGAGGATATAATTAGTGGTGGAGAGAAGGGGTAGATTACAAGGTAATGAGGTAAAGACACAGAAGAGATGGGCACTTAGTTACAGTCTTATCTATCCCAGACAGACCACAGACAAACGGAACAAGACTGACTTACACAGGGATTGATGGCAGGGAAGGACAGGCAGTCGATAGCACAAGGTGCACCTTGGCTCAGGGACAGGATAAAGCACGGTCCAGTCCAGAGATGCGGGGAGGTGTCACAGCGCTCGGAGGTGGCGTCCTTCTCGCTTCAAGCTCAGCGCGCATCTGACGTCACCTCTCTCTTCCTGCGCATGCTCAGCGGGGAGTCACACGACCTCGGCTCGTTGGCTCCGCCCCAGATGGGATCGGTCCGCCGCTTCTATTGGGTGCGGGGGTTACCGGGCTCCGCCCTTGACGAGGAGCTGACAGCGAGCCCCTACTTGGTAACCCCGTCGAGCACATGCTCGATGGCGGCTCGTTGGAAAGGCCTGGTGCACTCCCAACACCCCCCACCAACCAAGCCGGAGTGAGGACGCGCACTCCCCGCGCCGCCGCCGTTGTTGTTGTTGTTGTTGTTGTTGCTGAACCGTGAGGAAGAGCTGCGGGGAGGTATTGGGAGGTCCTAAACTTCCTAACGGTGCCATACAATCACATTCTGGTGCAACGAAGAGTCAGAATTAATGGAAACGAGTCCTTAACTGACATAGACTAAGAATAACTAGCAAGATGTCCTATAGTTGTCTACGTGAGATGCGGTGGACCTGGATCCGACATTTAATGGGGGAAATAGGGTGAGGTCGGGTCTACAGAGTGTTGTTTACAGAAAATGGGACTAGGGAATGGGGGATTGGGGATAGTTGGGAAGTATGGAGGAAATAGGGGAATATTTACAAGCGGATATGGATGGATGTAAATCCCATATCCGCAACATTGCACCCTTCTCTACCTCGGGGCATCCCGACCCGATAAATTTTTACCTACTTTAGTGTGGCACTCAGATGTAGTTCCCTCTACTATTAACTCAACCCTGAGTGCGACAGTTTTACAGATGTTCACAAATGAGTAAATATGTCCCCCTGCGACATTGCACCCTTCTCCTACCAGAAACACACCCACAGGATAACCGAATCGCGGAAAGCATTCTCAAACTAAACATACAGCCGGTAGGGAGCATTATTTACACAAGACTGATATTTACACTACGATCCAGGACCTGTTCTTTGAGGAACACATGCAGATGTTATGCATAGAGAGAGCACGCATGCCAGCATCGATACACCAACCCACGAGTGCCCTGTGGCCCTACGGCCTTTAATAATGTGCAGAGCACCCCGTCCAAGCACCAAAAGCACCACCCCATCCACACAGTCAGCACCATCCGGTGCACCAATAAAGTGTTCAGTAAAAACAAAAGCACAATCAAGTGTCCATGGTCACCGGTGGTGTCGCAGCCGGCCGATGTTCTGCCGCTGGTCTTGCCTTCTTGAAGTGCACTTGGCCTTCTGGCTTCTTTAAAAATAAAGAAAGGCGCCAACCGCGTCCATTTCTAAATTGTGGCCGTCAGGGGGGCAAACTAAAAGTGGTTCACCTGTATGGCATAGGTGCCACGTTGACCCAGAGGTCCATCCACGGGTGGTGCTTGACCGCCAAAGAACTGTGGTCCATTGTGGGCGGCCACCAAAATTGCGGTCCATATGGTGTATCGATCCAGGCAGCAAGCAGCGGAAGTGCAGGCCCACAACTGCAGAGCCAGCACCTCTCTCTCCTCTCTCTCTGCCCCAAAGCCAGATCCTCGGAGGTGGGAGACAAAAGAAAACAAGTGAGTAAGGTGGTAAGGGCGCAAAAGTGCATGCAATATAAGGTAATGCACACTGGGGGCACATGGGAACCAGGTGAGACAGGTACGTTCCCACCGTACGCCCCCCCCCCCCACCAGGTAACCTACATTGCCCCTCCCTTACCCCTTACTGTATCCACAAAACACAACACTACCCATAAACATCTACTTTACACATCAACAAACGTCCCTACTGTCTTCCCCGTTCCTCCCATAAACCAAATTCGTCTTCTCTCCCTCCTAAGCAATCAAATTTGCCATTTCCAACTCTCATCAAAATTTGCCATCTCCAACTCAACATCAAAATTTGCCATCACCAATTCATCATCAGTCCCTCCTAAGGAGGGAGAGATGGAATCACCCCAATGTCTCATCCACGTCGTGATGCGTCTCACCAATCCACACAGCAATTCTCATTTCCTGCAACACAGAACAAAGGAACACAGGTGTGGAGTCATCATCATCACCTCAGGTAAGTGGCTGCGTATGGTGCGACAGGTTCATCAATCCTAACTATTTCCTAAATGACTTTAACAACTTTACATTACCAAGGGGTCTTTCCCTGCCAATCCATTGGCCAACTTACACTATGGGTTCTAAAAACCAATTCCCATTGACCAAACTGTGGTGCTTCTCAATTTGGGGTCTCACTCCCCCGATTCATCTCCCGGTGCCCTCGCACAATTTCTGGGCTGTGACGTGTAGCTCTCCCAGCAGGTCTACCCACCTGCACACCTCCACCACTGTAGTTGCCACCCGAGCTTACCTGCTCCTCACCCTAACCTAACTAACTGGGGAAGACCCCTAATGGTTCTGTCACCCCTTGGTGCCCTCTGGCACTGGGCTACCCGGGTCCGTCCTCCGGATCCTCGGGCCCCATCTACAACAACTACCGGCTCCCAGAGCCCACCTGCGGCCTCACCTGGCCGACATCCTCACAGGGTGGAGTGCCCAACCAACTACACACACTAACAGGCTACACGCCCAGCCATTTCACCACACCAATGCACCCATCCACAATACCATTCTGCAACCGCACCACAAATGCCAATATCCAACCACAATTTACCTATACCCTCTACCTAACACTTACACTACCCGCCCCGGGTACTCGTGAAAGGGGTTCACTCTTCCCCCATCCACACCTTCGCACCATGCACACCACTCCGTACCACTTACTCCAACTCTCTCCACACCACTCATTCCAATACTCCATGTATTCCACACACCTGTACTTGCACACCTGTGCTCTCATACTTGGTGCCGCCTGCACCCTTCTCTCCCACAAGCGCATTCACGCTGATCCACAACACTCACTACTCATACACTGCTCCACACACCTGTCCAGTTCTCACACAGCATCATCTCATCTAACTACTCCCCTCTGAAACTTGCGCTTCCCAGTCGTCCCTTTAAACTATTGCGCTCCCTCGTCATTATCATCCACTCTAATCTACCTGCGTCCCCTCTACAGGTATCCTTGTCACTAACTAACCTTAACGTTACCTAATGTCATCTTCGCTAGATCCCTACACACAATATCCTAACCCACCCGGGCTAGTTTTCACTGCCATACACCCCATAATCTATAGCGCATCTGCCCCCCTTTTGTGAGGGATGACAGAGTTGCCATCCCACCACATCGGGCATCTCCCACTACCAATTTTGCACATCAAATTTCAACAAATCAAAAATTTGCCAATCACTACTCATCATCTGCCAATCATTACTGCCAATCCTTTGCCAATCATCAAATTTTGTTTTTCTAATTTCGGGGCCAAAACACTATCCTCGTCATTACAGTCTACTTACTAATGCCTCTCGGTGCGCCAATTAACTTCAAAAGCTCGGCTTCGTACAGCCAAGCCATGAATGCGGGTTGATTGGTGCCAGCGGCTGGATACGTCCCGCATTCGGTGCAGGGAAGGAGGTTTACCCGGGCCGAGGTCCCACGCACCATATCGGCACGGAGCCATCCCATGGCCCGATCTCGACCTGCCGGAATGCCTCCATAAAAAGTGGTCGCCATGACGACCCTTCCTATCGGGCTGCCCGCTCCGCCTAGTGGAGCACGGACGCGGCCGTTCAAAGCGAGGCCCAGCGTGGATCGCGTACGGCGGTCCTTTCGAACCCGCCGTGGCTCGGATCCCCGCTGGTTCTCGCGGCACGCGAAGCCCGGCACGCACCAAGGGCCCGATTCGGCTAAAAGTCGCTCTAACCGCTAACCCGGTTACCGTCGATGCCTCACCTGCATGCTTAAATGCATACGCTACCCCTTTCTTGCTCATACATCCAGCCGTTTCCATGCTCCTCGTCGTACCTTCTCTAACACACCCAGGTACACTCATTCCACTCACAGCCTTGGTCACACACCTGACCACCGAACACTTTGGCACATATTCGTTGATCGCACACCTCACCAACACACCTCTTTGCGCCCCTTCCTCGGTCACCTCCTCTGTGACAATCACAGGTGTGCTTTCACTCGCACACCCAACCACGTGCCTCACTACCAATTCCAGCGTGCATTCCCACACACGCTCTACCATTCCAGGTGTGCTTCCTTTCTCACCTGTCACAACCAACTCACGCTCCGTGTCACTCTTACTACTCTCACCTCCACTCTTGACAGCGCACTCACCCTTACTCTCGACAGCGCACTCTTTCCTCATGCACCCATCCGTTACACACCTTTCTCGTGCACACTCTCCCGTTACACCCTCTGTAACACTCACCACAGGTGTACACTCTTCCTTACTTTTGACAGCGCACTCTTTCCCCATGCACCTGTCCGTCACACATCTTTCTCGCACACCCTCTCCCGTTACATCCTCTGTAACACTCACCACAGGCATGCATTCTCCCTTTACACCCTCCGTAACACTCCTCACTACGCGCTTCAATGTGCTCCCTCGCACACGCGCTACGACCGACTCACTCTCGACAGCACCCTCACTCCTTGGCACGCACTTTTTCCTCACACACCCCAGAGTCGGACTTTCTCGCACACCTCCTTTTTCGCACACCAGACCTGTCGCACACTTCACCAACGGCCTCTCACGAACACCCGGGTCCATCTCGACCCCCAAGCTTATTAAATCACCTGGCGCATCATACGCACGACCATATTGGTCACCACTTACACCGGGTCCTCTTTCTCTTCGCTTCTCCTCCATCACCTGCGAATCCCTCATCCGGTTAATGAGCACATCATCACGATCCGAGCACAGACCTTGGACCAATTCTTTTACTTCCTCCTTTATCTCTTTCTTATCCTCTCTCCGTCGCTTCTTAATTTCGCTCACCCCTTCTTCCACTTCTTCTAATTTCTGCTTCACCTCCTTCATCTCCTCGTGCGCCTCCTCAAGCTCGTCCTCTAAGGCCACCTTGACCGTTTCTATGTGCGTCCTCACCTGCCGGTCCTTTGTCTCCATTACCTCTATCACCTCGTCCAACCTCGTTGTCAGTCCCTCACGTACCATCTGCCATTGCCTCTGTGTCGCTATCAAGTCATTTTTATGTCGTTTTGTGTCGCTCTTAACCCTCCTAGTACCGCAGTGTTCCTTTGAACCTGCTCCGTTAGTTCTTTTTGTCCCTCCGTCAGCTGTTCCACTTCTAGCGTCAACTCCTCTATACCACCTTGCAATTTTACAGTCCCCTTTCTCACCTCCTTCTCCATGCGCTCCTTACAGTGCCTCACCTCCTCGCGCACTCCTCCGACCTCCTCACTCACACCTCTTCTGATCTCTTCTCCCATCACCTGCATCTCCTGCCCAGATGCCACCCTCATCTGCTCCATTTCCTCCCTGTGAGCATCCAATTTAGTTTCTACCCCCATTCTGACCCCCTCTATCTGCTGCCCCATTTTTTAACTTCCCTTTCCGCTTGGTCCCTCATGTCCCTCAATTTGCCTTCCATACTGTTTTCTAACCCCTCTAACCCATTTTTTACCCCCTCTAACTGATTCTCCTGGGCAGCCATTCTATTTTCCACCCCCGTTAACCCATTATTTACCTATTTTATCCCGTTGTCTAACCCCTCAAAATTATTGTCTAACTTCTCACCGGTACCCCTTGCTTCGTCCCTCATTACCCCCATTTGGTCCTCTAATCGCTCACTATCAGCCCTCAATTCCTCCCTAATTCGCTCACTATCAGCCCTCAATTCGTCCCTCATTACCCCCAATTGCTCACTCTGAGCATCCATCCGGTTCCCCATTCCTAAAATTTGGTTTCTCATCCCCCTGTTCTCTTCCCTCTCCTCATCCGCCTTGACCATGAAGGCCTGCATCTGCTGCATGAATAGGCCCCAGTTCATTGGTGCTGCGGCCGCTGCTACGGTCACGGGCGCGGCAAAATTTGGTGCCGCTACACCCACGTGCGCGAGGACGCCACTTTGCGCGCCTGAAGCCTCGTGCGCGAGGACGCCATTTTGCGAACCTGCCGCCCTCACTGCTTCGCTCTCCTCTTGTCCCTCAATTTGGTCCTGGATCGACCCTGCCTCACTCTCTCTACCGGAACCCAGCCGTCTTGATCTGCCATAGCGCGACCTTCAAAATTCGGGTTTTTTTTTTTTGTAAAACAAAACAATTTCCAGCTGCTTGTAATTTTGAGCGCGTTAAGCGCGGTTCGGGCCTCGTATCTCACTCCTCGACACCAATTGTTACGGATCGCGGATTAGATGTTATTTACCGAGCGGTGGTATTTCCGCGACCTAACAGTTCCCCCGATTCTTCCCCAACTCACCCGATTCCACCCGACATTGACCAAATCGCGCTATGCTAAATCAATGATTGGAAAGGACACAACGACTGGGATAGATGAAACGACGCAAGGGGTACAGTTCTCAAGACCTCCGGAGGAGGATATAATTAGTGGTGGAGAGAAGGGGTAGATTACAAGGTAATGAGGTAAAGACACAGAAGAGATGGGCACTTAGTTACAGTCTTATCTAGCCCAGACAGACCACAGACAAACAGAACAAGACTGACTTACACAGGGATTGATGGCAGGGAAGGACAGGCAGTCGATAGCACAAGGTGCACCTTGGCTCAGGGACAGGATAAAGCACGGTCCAGTCCAGAGATGCGGGGAGGTGTCACAGCGCTCGGAGGTGGCGTCCTTCTCGCTTCAAGCTCAGCGCGCATCTGACGTCACCTCTCTCTTCCTGCGCATGCTCAGCGGGGAGTCACACGCCCTCGGCTCGTTGGCTCCGCCCCAGATGGGATCGGTCCGCCGCTTCTATTGGGTGCGGGGGTTACCGGGCTCCGCCCTTGACGAGGAGCTGACAGTGAGCCCCTACTTGGTAACCCCGTCGAGCACATGCTCGATGGCGGCTCGTTGGAAAGGCCTGGTGCACTCCCAACACCCCCCACCAACCAAGCCGGAGTAAGGACGCGCACTCCCCATGCCGCCGCCGTTGTTGTTGTTGTTGTTGTTGCTGAACCGTGAGGAAGAGCTGCGGGGAGGTATTGGGAGGTCCTAAACTTCCTAACGGTGCCATACAATCACATTCTGGTGCAACGAAGAGTCAGAATTAATGGAAACGAGTCCTTAACTGACATAGACTAAGAATAACTAGCAAGATGTCCTATAGTTGTCTACGTGAGATGCGGTGGACCTGGATGCGACATTTAATGGGGGAAATAGGGGGAGGTCGGGTCTACAGAGTGTTGTTTACAGAAAATGGGACTAGGGAATGGGGGATTGGGGATAGTTGGGAAGTATGGAGGAAATAGGGGGATATTTACAAGCGGATATGGATGGATGTAAATCCCATATCCGCAACAATATATATATATATATATATATATATATATATATATATATATATATATATATATATATATATATATATGTATATATATATATATATATATATATATATATATATATATATATATATATATATATATATATATATATATATATATATAATATATTATATATATATATATATATATTATATATATGTATATATATATATATATATATATATATATATATATATATATATATACATACATATATATTATATATATGTATATATATATATATATATATTGTTGCGGATATGAGGACTGTATTTTTTTTGATTGTGTGAATTATTATTATTGTTTATTCTGCACCTCCTGCCTCCGGAGCTGTGGAAAGGTCAAAGGGCGTCCCATAATTAGTCCATAAAGCATCCACACCACAGCCAATCATAGAATACCCCTGTTCAATAGTTATATCTTATTATGTGTTTTAGGGTAAGGCTGTGTCTCCCATTAATTGAAATACTCCATTGCACCAGTGAAAGAGATAGATTCTCTTCATTCCCACTCCCAACACTTCCATTCCCCCTTTTTCGTCAATTGCAATTCGCATTGCCAACTGCATTTTGGGCGGTTTTCTCTTCATCCGCCATTGACCACGAGGCAGGGTTGGGGAAGAAAGGCGGGTCCCCACCTCGTCATAGAGAGGAGGAGTGAGTCAGCCCCACTCAACCAACCATGAACAAGGGGTTGGACTTGGAGAGGGTGTGGAGAGAAACATCGAGGAGGTTCGAGAAGGTTGAGGGGCGGGGCCTATATAACCCGCAGGCAGGGCGTGTCCAAGAGGAGATGAGCTTTTACGGGATGAGCTACGACAAGAGCGGAGTGTGTGGTTTTTTTGGTCAGAGCTGGGTTGGTCGTCAGTGGTGGTCAGTGTTTGCGTAGAGTGGAGGGGTTGCGTTGAGTTGTCGGTGGTGAGGAAGAGTTGGATTAAGCAAGAGAGAAAGAGTCCTGGAGTTAGTGAGAGAGGGAGAGAGAACAGGTCACGTGAGAGAACCCGTCACGCCAGACCCCCCACCAGCAGCGTTGGCTTGGCTCCACCAAGCAGCTCCGACCCGCTACCCCGCGCACACGACAGGATCGGTGGCATCGGCGGCCGTCGAGGTCCAGCCCGACATCCCGTGCGGGATCAAACTCCAGCCAGCTCCGTGCCTTCCTCCAGCCACCCACCTCCTGTCATTCCTGCCTGCAATTTCCATCCATTTGCGTACGTGAGTTTGTTTTGTTCGTGCTGTCCTGGGTAGTAACAATAAGTCTGTATAAGCTAAAGATTTCACTGTGTCACCTGCGTCTCATTTCCCTGTAAATAAACGTGACTGCTTCCTTCCTACTTATATGTGTAAATAATAAATCCAATTACTCTTCTGTACGTCTTCTTCCTCTTTACATTCCGTCGCTTTCGAGTTTTCCATATTGAGCAGCTGCGGTGCGAGACGGCCAACGTTTGGGTGGAATCGGGTTCTAGTCGGGGAATAACTGTTCGGTCGCGGTCATACCAACCGCTCGGTCAAAATAACATCTTTAACCGCGTCCGTAACAATTGGTAGTCAGGAGTTGGGATTCGAACCTGGGACTAAATTTATATAGCCCAAATTTTGGACACCAATTGTGTTATTACCGTAACAATTGGTGTCGAGGAGTGGGATACGAGGCCCGAAGCGCGCTTAACGCGCTCAAAATTACAAGCTGTTGGAAATTTGTGTTTTAAAGCAAAACCCGAATTTTGAAATCGCGCCATGGCTGGTCAAGGCGACGGGATGCCGGTGGGTGAGCTAGAGAAGGGGTTAGGAGTAACCCAGGACCTCGGGCAAATGTATATGGAGGATGTGGTTGAGGGGGTATCAGACGCACAAAATGGCGCTCTCGCGCACGTGGTTGAGGGGGCCACGGCCGCGGAACCAATGAGCGCGCCCCAAATGCAAGCCGTCATGGCCCAATTCATGGTGGAAATACAGAAAAAAAACGACGATAGTGAGCGAATGAGGGACGAAGCGAGGGCTAATAGTGAAAAAATGGAAAACAGAATGATGGGGGCCCTTATGGGGGTAATGAGGGACGAAATGAGGGCTCAGAGTGAGCAAATTGAAGCAACAATAAACGGAATGAGGGCCAATAGGGAGGAAAGGGAGCAGAGGGACAGAGACCGCAAGTTGGGCGAAAGGGTCCCACGGGTGCACGAGGAGGTAACGCGGGTCGAGATGCGCCGGTTGGACGAAGTTGAGAAAAGCACGGGTACAATGACAGGGGTAGAAATCGCGACCCGGGGTTTGGAAAAGCCGGCGACCGCTGAGGTAGAGGAGGGTGTTTTATTAAAGCCAGCAGTCGTCGAGGTGAATAAAGAAAAAGCAGTGCTGGGAATTAAAATTGAAGAGATGACGGAGGTAGCCCGGGAATTGCAGGGAGAAATGGAAAATGTGCAAAGTCCCTGCTCAAATCATGAGGATGTGCTCACTAACCAAATAAAGAGTTTGCAGGTTTTGGTGCAGGGAGGAAGAAGAACCCCGAAGGTGAGACGTGCTGTATATTGTGCGGGGAGATTTTGCAGGAGGATGTTTAACGACAAAATAATTGTCGCGCGATTGGGATCGATATGGCACCTGGGCGTTGGTGAAGGGTCCCGTGTGAGTGGAAATGGCATGCGTGTGAGGAAAAAGTGTGCGTCGACGAGTGGGTGTGTTATAAAGTGTGGGAGTGAAACCGAGTGCGAGCGAGAATGCACGTCGGGGTGTACGGAGTGTACGTGCGAGGGTGAGAGTGACCCGGAGAGTGAGTTGGTGGTGGAGCGGGTGCGAGAATGCATGCCTGGAATGGTTGAGGGTGTGCGAGGAAGCACACCTGAGTTGGTGGTAGCGTGAGTGTGGGAGAGCCCATCTGAGCGCGTTAGTGGGTGGATGCCAGAGTGTACGCCCATGGTGAGTGTTACGGAGGACGTAACGGAGGAGAGGTGTGGACCGAGGTGTGCGAGCGGCGAGTGTGCGCGAGAGGCGTGGTTTGTAACAGGGAGTTCGTTGGTGGAATGTATGGACGGCGTTGGAACGCCGGATTTGGTGAGGGTGAAAGGGATAGCGTATGCGTGTGAGCATGCAGGTGAAGCATCGACGGTAACTGGGTTAGCGGTTAAGGCGACGGATAGCCGATGCGAGCACTCAGGGTGGGGTGTGCTTTGTTGGGTGCGAGGTCCGGCGCGGATCGATGTTGCGTCGCTTCTCTTCGAAGCGTCGTTGCCGATTCGGGCTTGGCCCCGCCCTGCACAGTCGAGTCCGGGTCTTGGCGGGCGAGGCGACCGGTACGGTTCAAGGGCGAGTGGGAGGAAGCGGAACGGTGCCCCCTCGCAGGGACGGGGTTCCGACCGGGGGAGATTGAGCCATCGGGCCCGGGACCGCAAGGTGCCGCGCCGAGATGGTGCGTGGAATCTCGGCCCGACCAAACCACCTCCCTTGAACCAAAAGCCGGACGGATTCAACCTGCAGGCGACCAAACCACCCGAATTCATTGCTCGGCTTTACGAAGCCGAGTTTAATGACGTCATGACGCACCGAGGCTAGGATATAGCGGACTATGATGATGATAATAGTGATAGTGGTTTTGATCCAAAATTTAGAAAAGTGAATAGAATTGGCAGTAAATAGAAAATTTTTGATTGGTTGAAATTTGGTGAGCAAAATTGGTAGTGGAACGTCCCGCATGTGGTGGGATGGCAACTCTGTCATCCCTCACAAGGGGGGCAAAGGAGCACTAGTTTATGGGGTGTATGGCAGTGAAAACTAACCCGGGAGGGTTAGGATATATCGTGTGTAGGGATCTAGAAGAGATTGACAATAGGTAACGTTAAGGGTTAGTTAGTGAGGATACCTGTAGTGGGGACGCAGGTAGTTTAGAGTGGATGATAATGACGAGGGAGCGCAATAGTTTAAAGGGGCGACTGGGAAGCGCAAGTTTCAGAGGGGAGTAGTTAGATGAGATGATGCCGTGTGAGTGTTGGAGGTGTATTCAAGTGTATTGAGCAGTGTGTAAGGAACAGGTGTGATTGAACAGGTGTGATTGCACAGGTGTGCAACTGAACAGGAGTGTGGAGCAGTGTTTGAGTGATAGTGATGGTGATGTGTGTTGTGTTGAACGAATGATCCAGGAAGGAAGGAGGGTGCAGGTGGCACCAGGTGTGAGTGCACAGGTGTGCACCAACAGGTGAATGGAATAAATGGTTGTGTGGAATAAATGGTAGTGTGGAGTATATGGAGTATTGGAGTGGATGGTCGTGGAATGAGTATGGTGGAAACGATGGAGTGGAGTGGATGGTGCGAAGGTGTGAATGGGGGAAGAGTGGACCCCCATCACGGATACCCGGGGCGGGTAGTGTAAGTGTTAGGTAGAAGGTATAGGTAAATTGTGGTTGGATATTGGCATCTGTGGTGCGGGTGGAAGAATGATGTTTGGATGGGTGCATTAGTGTTATGGAAATGGCTGGGCGTGTAGCCTGTTAGTGTGTGTAGTTGGTTTGGGCACTCCACCACTGTGAGGATGTCGGCCAGGTGAGGCCGCAGGTGGGCTCTGGGAGCCGGTAGTTGAGGATGGGGCCCGAGGATCCGGAGGACGGACCCGGGTAGCCCAGTGCCAGAGGGCACCATGGGGTGCCAGAGCCAGGAGGGGCCTTCCCCAGTTAGTTAGGTTAGGGTGAGGAGCTAGGTAAGCTCGGGTGGCAACTGCAGTGGTGGAGGTGTGCAGGTGGGTAGACCTGCTGGGAGAGCTACACGTCACAGTCCAGAAATTGTGCAAGGGCACCGGGAGATGAATCGGGGGAGTGAGACCCCAAATTGAGAAGCACCACAGTTTGGTCAATGGGAATTGGTTTTTAGAACCCATAGTGTAAGTTGGCCAATGGATTGGCAGGGAGAGACCCCGGGTAGTGTAAAGTGTATTAAAGTCATTTAGAGGATAGATAGGATGAAGGATCTCCTCGCACCATCTGCATCCACTCACCTGAGGTGACAGGTACTCCACACCATGCCATGTTTAATTATTTTACTGTGCAAATGTTTTGGATTGTGAGACGCATCATGACGTGGGTGTGACATTGTGCTTTGTGTTCCATCTCTGCCTCCTTATGAGGATTGATGATGAATTGGGTGATGGAAAATTTTGAAGTAGAGGGATTGTGGAGACGAATTTGGTGTAGAAGGGAAATATGGGGAAGATGTGACGGTAGTGACGAATTTGTAATGTGTAGATTTTGTACATGTGGGGTAAGGGCAAGGGTAGTGTAGGTGACAGGGGGGTGATGTACGGTAGGGACTAGCTTTCTCACTTCGCCCTCCGTACGCATTTCGCCTTGCATTGCCTTATTGATGTGTACCCTTGTGACCTTACCCCTCGCTCAATTGTCTCTTTTGTCTCCCACATGACCTGTGCGCCATTGGGCGCCGAGGGGAGTGTGCGTGAGTCCTCCATTGTGCGCCCGGAATTCCCAGAACCAGGTGTCTGCATCGATGCACCACATTAGGGACCACATGCCTGTGGCCGAGCACCACGTATGGACCCCATGGGTTGGGGCATGGCCCCTCTGCTGGAACTGGCCATGAGGTCCCGAAATCTTGCTGGCAGACCTTGGCCACATGGCACCGATGCCCCACAGGTGAACCACAGGTAGTCGGCCCTGTGGGCCATAAATAAAATAAATAAAATGGACACATTGGGTGCAAGTTTTAATACAAATAGGCCGCCAGTAAGAAAAGCAAAGAAAATGACAACAACTGGAAGAGATAATAATAGCCAGCAGAGGGAGCCGAAGAGCAAGAGACCACCTGCAGGGTTAGGGGTTGTTGATTTATTTTTTATTATTGAACATGCATTGAACACTGATGAACTGTGGTGACTGCACCGATTGGTGCTTGGGGGTGTATTGGTGCGTTTTTGGGTGCTTTCATGGTGCGTCGATGCAGAGCAGACTGTCTCCCCCCAGAAAGAACAATTACAGGTCCTGGGTTAGTTTTGTAAATAAAAATAGCGTCATTGTAAATAATGCTCCCCACCGTCAGTGTATAGTTTGAAGACCATTCCGCAATTCGGTTAACTGGGGGCGTAAGTCTGTTAGGCAGGGTGCAATGGAGCAGCGGGACACATTTATTTATGTTTTAAAACTGTCGCACTCAGGGTCAGGTTAAAAGTAGAGGGAACTACACCTACGTGTCACACTAAATAAAAGTTGTAGGCCCGGGTCGTGCCTAAGAGGAGGAGGGTGCAGTGTTGCGGATATGAGGACTGTATTTTTGTGGATTGTGTGAATTATTATTATTGTTTATTCTGCACCTCCTGCCTACGGAGCTGTGTAAAGGTCAAAGGGCGTCCCATAATTAGTCCATAAAGCATCCACACCACAGCCAATCATAGAATACCCCTGTTCAATAGTTATATCTTATTATGTGTTTTAGGGTAAGGCTGTGTCTCCCATTAATTGAAATACTCCATTGTACCAGTGAAAGAGATAGATTCCCTTCATTCCCACTCCCAACACTTCCATTCCCCCTTTTTCGTCAATTGCAATTCGCATTGCCAACTGCATTTTGGGCGGTTTTCTCTTCATCTGCCATTGACCACGAAGCAGGGTTGGGGATGAAAGGCGGGTCCCCACCTCATCATAGAGGGTAGGAGTGAGTCAGCCCCACTCAACCAACCACGAACAAGGGGTTGGACTTGGAGAGGGTGTGGAGAGAAACATCGAGGAGGTGCGCGAAGGTTGAGGGGCGGGGCCTATATAACCCGCAGGCAGGGCGTGTCCAAGAGGAGATGAGCTTTTACGGGATGAGCTACGACAAGAGCGGAGTGTGTGGTTTTTTTGGTCAGAGCTGGGTTGGTCGTCAGTGGTGGTCAGTGTTTGCGTAGAGTGGAGGGGTTGCGTTGAGTTGTCGGTGGTGAGGAAGAGTTGGACTAAGCAAGAGAGAAAGAGTCCTGGAGTTAGTGAGAGAGGGAGAGAGAACCCGTCACGTGAGAGAACCCGTCACGCCAGACCCCCCACCAGCAGCATTGGCTTGGCTCCACCAAGCAGCTCCGACCCGCTACCCCGCGCACACGACAGGATCGGTGGCATCGGCGGCCGTCGAGGTCCAGCCCGACGTCCCGTGCGGGATCAAACTCCAGCCAGCTCCGTGCCTTCCTCCAGCCACCCACCTCCTGTCATTCCTGCCTGCAATTTCCATCCATTTGCGTATGTGAGTTTGTTTTGTTCGTGCTGTCCTGGGTAGTAACAATAAGTCTGTATAAGCTAAAGATTTCACTGTGTCACCTGCGTCTCATGTCCCTGTAAACAAGTCAAGTGAATCCACTTGGATTCCGCCCAGGTTGGCACATGGAAATTATGATGTAGCATAATTATCATCTCGGGTCAAGATTTGAAATTATGCCATGGTTTTTGTAAAATTGCTACTAGTATTCACATTATGTACTTTCACCAAAACATACATCATCATATAAACATACATAGAATTTGGGTCCTCTGGGTCATTTGGGTCCTCTGGGTCATTTGGGTCCTCTGGGTCATTTGGGTCCTCTGGGTCATTTGGGTCCTCTGGGTCATTTGGGTCCTCTGGGTCATTTGGGTCCTCTGGGTCATTTGGGTCATTTGGGTCCTCTGGGTCATTTGGGTCCTCTGGGTCATTTGGGTCCTCTGGGTCATTTGGGTCCTCTGGGTCATTTGGGTCATTTGGGTCATTTGGGTCCTCTGGGTCATTTGGGTCCTCTGGGTCCTCTGGGTCATTTGGGTCATTTGGGTCCTCTGGGTCATTTGGGTCCTCTGGGTCATTTGGGTCCTCTGGGTCATTTGGGTCCTCTGGGTCATTTGGGTCCTCTGGGTCCTCTGGGTCCTCTGGGTCATTTGGGTCCTCTGGGTCCTCTGGGTCCTCTGGGTCATTTGGGTCCTCTGGGTCATTTGGGTCCTCTGGGTCATTTGGGTCATTTGGGTCCTCTGGGTCATTTGGGTCCTCTGGGTCATTTGGGTCCTCTGGGTCATTTGGGTCCTCTGGGTCATTTGGGTCCTCTGGGTCATTTGGGTCCTCTGGGTCATTTGGGTCCTCTGGGTCATTTGGGTCCTCTGGGTCATTTGGGTCCTCTGGGTCATTTGGGTCCTCTGGGTCATTTGGGTCCTCTGGGTCATTTGGGTCCTCTGGGTCATTTGGGTCCTCTGGGTCATTTGGGTCCTCTGGGTCATTTGGGTCCTCTGGGTCATTTGGGTCCTCTGGGTCATTTGGGTCCTCTGGGTCATTTGGGTCCTCTGGGTCATTTGGGTCCTCTGGGTCCTCTGGGTCATTTGGGTCATTTGGGTCCTCTGGGTCATTTGGGTCCTCTGGGTCATTTGGGTACTCTGGGTCATTTGGGTCCTCTGGGTCATTTGGGTCCTCTGGGTCATTTGGGTCATTTGGGTCATTTGGGTCGTCTGGGTCCTTTGGGTCCTCTGGGTCATTTGGGTCCTCTGGGTCCTCTGGGTCATTTGGGTCATTTGGGTCATTTGGGTCCTCTGGGTCATTTGGGTCATTTGGGTCCTCTGGGTCATTTGGGTCATTTGGGTCCTCTGGGTCATTTGGGTCCTCTGGGTCATTTGGGTCCTCTGGGTCATTTGGGTCCTCTGGGTCATTTGTGTCCTCTGGGTCATTTGGGTCCTCTGGGTCATTTGGGTCATTTGGGTCATTTGGGTCATTTGGGTCATTTGGGTCCTCTGGGTCATTTGGGTCCTCTGGGTCATTTGGGTCCTCTGGGTCCTCTGGGTCATTTGGGTCCTCTGGGTCATTTGGGTCCTCTGGGTCATTTGGGTCATTTGGGTCCTCTGGGTCATTTGGGTCCTCTGGGTCCTCTGGGTCATTTGGGTCCTCTGGGTCATTTGGGTCCTCTGGGTCATTTGGGTCCTCTGGGTCATTTGGGTCATTTGGGTCCTCTGGGTCATTTGGGTCCTCTGGGTCATTTGGGTCCTCTGGGTCATTTGGGTCCTCTGGGTCATTTGGGTCCTCTGGGTCATTTGGGTCATTTGGGTCCTCTGGGTCATTTGGGTCCTCTGGGTCATTTGGGTCCTCTGGGTCATTTGGGTCCTCTGGGTCATTTGGGTCCTCTGGGTCATTTGGGTCCTCTGGGTCATTTGGGTCCTATATTCCTATCCTATAACATATATATCTCCTATAACCTATCCTATAAATATAGATTTGATGACGTCATGTTTACACATCTGAGCGACAGAAATGAGCGACAGAAATGAGCGACAGAAATGGGTGACAGAAACTAGCTTCACTTTTGAGCGCCCGAAATTCCCAGGCAAACGCTATAACGCACCAGGTTTACAACCTGTGCGTTAATAAACGTGACTGCTTTCTTCCTACTTATATGTGTAAATAATAAATCCAATTACTCTTCTGTACGTCTTCTTCCTCTTTACATTCGGTCGCTTTCGAGTTTTCCATATTGAGCAGCTGCGGTGTGATACGGCCAACGTTTGGGTGGAATCGGGTTCTAGTCGGGGAATAACTGTTCGGTCGCGGTCATACCAACCGCTCGGTCAAAATAACATCTTTAACCGCGTCCGTAACAATTGGTAGTCAGGAGTTGGGATTCGAACCTGGGACTAAATTTATTTAGCCCAAATTTTGGACACCAATTGTGTTATTACCGTAACAATATATATATATATATATATATATACATACACATATATATACAGTCACGTGAAAAAGTAAGTACACACCATGTAAAGTTTTGACTTTTTCAACATATTTCAACATACAGCTATTTGAACTTCATTTCAACAATATTGAGAGATAAAGATGATATAATATAACAAATATCATGAAACATTTACATTTTGTCGTCCATTGAATAATTTAAATAAACATAAATGCAAATTTCGCATGTGGAAAAAGTAAGTACACCCCTACATTTAACACTACTTCAAATATCTAAAATTAGAATCAGGTGCACCAGCTCAGGATCAAATGATTAGAACATCGTTAGAGAGGATCTTGGAGGAACCTGTCTTATTTAAACATCAGACATTTAGTTTGGTTTGCTCTTTGTTGTTGAAGTGTGCGGTGTCACCATGCCTAGATCAAAACAGCTCTCTGAAGCCTTCAGAAAGAAGGTTATAGATGCCTACGAGTCTGGGAAGGGATTTAAAAAGATCTCCAAACAATTTGAAATCAATCATTCGACTGTCCGGAAGATCATCTACAAGTGGAGAGGATTCCAAACAACTGCCATCTTGTTCATGCAAGGCTGCCCCAGCAAGTTCAGCCCGAGAGCAGACCGCAAGATGCTGAAAGAAGTCTCTAAGAACCCCAGAATGTCATCATGGGACCTACAGGTAGCTCTTGCCACTGTTGATGTCAAAATGCACGAGTTTACAATTAGAAAGAGGCTGCACAAATTTGATCTACATGGGAGGTGTGTCATGAGGAAACCTTTGCTGTCCAGAAAGAAGATCAGGGCAAGACTAAAGTTTGCCAATGAACACCTAGGCAAAGACCAGCACTTCTGGAACAATGTGCTCTGGACAGATGTGTCAAAGGTAGAGCTATTTGGCCACAGTACCAGAAGTCATGTTTGGCGAAAACCAAAGACAGCATTTGACCAAAAGAACCTGATACCAACTGTAAAGCATGGTGGTGGAAATATTATGGTTTGGGGCAGCTTTGCTGCATCAGGGCCTGGGCAGCTCACCATTATAGAATCCACTATGAATTCTTCATTGTACCAGAGGGTGCTTGAGGATAATGTGAGGCCATCTGTCGGAAGTTGAAGCTCAACCGAAGGTGGACCTTGCAACATGACAACGACCCTAAACATACCAGTAAATCCACCAAGGAATGACTGAAAAGAAAGAAATGGAGGGTTCTGGAATGGCCAAGTCAAAGCCCGGATCAAAATGCCCATCGAGATGTTGTGGGGGGATTTGAAACGAGCTGTGTATGCAAGAAACCCCTCAAACATCGCACAGCTGAAATAATTCTGCATGGAGAAGTGGGCAAAAATTTCTCCCAGTCGATGTCAGAGATTGGTAGACAGTTATAAGAAACGCCTACTTGAGCTTGTTTCTGCCAAAGGGGGCAATACCACCTATTGGAGCCAAGGGTGTACTTACTTTTTCTCCATGCGAAATTTGCATTTATGTTTATTTAAATTATACAATGGACTGCAAAATCTAAATGTTTCATGATATTTATTATATTATATCACCTTTATCTGTTAATATTGTTGAAATGAAGATCAAATAGCTGTAAGTAGTGTATATATGTTGCTTCTGGGACACTCTCATTTTCCCATTGACTTACATGTTAATTTTCCTCTTAACCTCATTGCCCATTAACACCGCTATTTCTCCCACCCTAATCTTTATGAACCTTTTGTCTATAGTACCTATCCTTAATGTTGTTCATTAGACCACTCAAACACTACAAATATTTGTTTTCCCTTATAGACCTATAATCCTTCTTCTACATATCATCTGGCAGATTATCTTTGACCCACTCAAACATCGACCCATTCACTTACATGTTAATTTTCCTCTCTCCTCTTTATGAACCTTTTAGCCTTTTGACACCTATCCTTAATGTTGTGCATTAGACCACTCAAACAATGATTCCCCCTTGGTCTTATGGTACTCTTACTATCAATGATCCCGAGTAGACCACTCAAACATCGATCCTACAAATATTTGTTTATGCGTGGAAAATAATTTAATTATCTTGCCACTCCCTTCACCATCTAATATATTAACAAAAAAGATGTTTGAGTTTGGTTGTTTATTAAGATATTTTAACTGAGCTAAGATAAAATGGTAAACCTCCCTCAATGTTCTTGTTTGAGCGCCTCCAGTGCCACATACCATTTTAAAATTAAAGTATATATTTTCCTGACAACCATCAAAGTTTTCCATCCACTCAAAAATATTTCCATCTTTTTTACCCAATTCACCGGTATTTAAATTAATTCTCTTATTTGTTTTGTAAATGTTTTTACCAGTTGTCTTTTCAATTATACCTATTTGATATTTTTCACATTCGTTATGTTTACCATTTATATACCAAGGTTGATTACACCTCCACTCTTTAGTCTGGTTGGTACTTGGTTCTATCATTTATATAATAGTAAAAAGGTGGCGGTAGCCCGTTAAAATCCCTAACCCCCTTTTTAACTTATCACTTATATACTTATATAACCATAAGGGAGACTATCAATCCATTTTCTAAAATAAACCTCTTATCATCAAAAGCCCCCAATGCTTTCTTATTCACCTTTTCTGAATATAATTTATGTTTATAACTTCTTATTCCATTAATCTTTCTAAACTCTTCTTTCTTTGTTATTAAACAGTTATAATAATCCTTAAAGTTTATTGTTTCTTTAATAACATTTTTCTTTACACCTTTTAACTTCTTATCAGTCTTTTCAACGTTATTCACAATGTATTTATAAGCATAAGCCTTTGACCTCAATCCCACAAATTCACTCATGACATTTCCTCCTAATTCATCCTTAAACTTTCCAATCACCTTTTTATTTTTAGAAGAGAACAACTCACTCTCTGGACTGTAATTACTAGTGTCATAGATATTAATGTCCTTTTTCATGTCTGAATAAACATCATTAGTATTAATTTGCAAAATAAAACTATCTGTATCCATATAAAGTAGATTAACATCATTTTGATATTTCTTCCTCAAGTTATTATAAAAGTAGTCATACATTAATGACTTTGATAAATCAAGAATTGATGTTCCAATATAAATAGGTTTGTCCATTTCAATACTCTCTTTAATCAAATGGATCGCACAAAAGTTCTCAGTAAAGACCTCAGCTCTAGTAAAACTCGGTCTATTAATTATAATTAATTTTGATGCTTGTTTCCAAGATGTTGATAGTCTGATATTTTGTCTTTTTCTCACATTTAAGTCTTTCTCAAAATCTGTTTTTGACTCTGTTCTTCTTTGTGTATTAAAATCAATGTACCCCTTTAACCAATGACTTTGATTGAACTTTAGAACCCCATGGAGCTTCTCTACTCTTAGACATTTTGATAAATATTGTCGCAAATTTCTTTGGTGTAGAACATAATTTTTCTTGTTATATAATGTAGTAAGTAATTTTTCTGTTGATTCACCTATATTAAATGATTGTTGATAATCACTTAACCACTCCTTCTTTGGACTTTCCTTTTCACAAGCAAATGGGAGATCTTTGTGTAGGTTATGAAGTTCCCCTGGATAATTAAAATCGACCTCAAAATAATAACCAACCTTTGAATCATCCAATTCTTTTTGTGTAGAGATACATACATCTTGTAAAACCTTTTTGTAATCTTTTTCCTTTACCCATCTAAGTTTTCCATAAGGAAGAGCCTGAGACATTGCCCAGCCATACAGGTTGTTCGCATCATAATACATCAAGTAGGAGCTCTCTACCGATGGATCATAATTTGGAATGTACTTGTTATTTGCTTTAGCATATCTCTTTGAACAGACTTGTGAAATTCCTCCTCTCTTTGCCTTTTCAATCATCAAAAGCATATCAACATCGGTTATCAAATCCAAAGCTTGTTTTGTCATTTTCAACATCGCGCTCCAAGCCAATCCAGGAGCAGAGTAATAGTGAGCAGGATCCAATCTATATCCAGAATGACAGATTGTTCTGAAAGCCTCAAACACATCAGCCAACAAAAGCACATCAGTTTTGAGGTACAAATCGTGATACTCACCAAGATTCTTAATGTTATATTTTTTCCAAACATTTTGTGCGTGTACATAATCTTTATCAGATATATGACTATTATTTAATTTGTTATATAAATTTTCTTTTAAAGGAAGTTGTGTTTCATTGAATCTCTCAAATGAGTCCATATAGTCATAGGGGTAAATTCCCTTTTGTGTTAGAAAATCTTTATCTGAAAAATACTCTGAAAGACATGGAAACTCTTTTAGATTTTGAACCAAGATTGCCAATGGACTTGCCATGAATTTCAATGTATCAAGAAATCTGATATGAGTAATAGGAGATGTGTGAATTGTTTTTGTGAATGAAATGTATTTCTGATCCGTGTTTGGAATTGCTGAGATACTTCCAGAAGTCTTTGAGAGTTCCTTGATAAATAGATGTGTATCATAATGAGCGTTGTTATGAAGAAAAACAGGAATGAAAGAGGGGAGTTGATAATTAATATTACAACTTTGATGAGCCGGACCTCTATATTTACCAGTGAGATGACAGTGGTCTCTAACCTTTAGACCTTTACCAATTTTCTCCTCACAAATATGACAGACATTGTTTTTTATAAATTCCCTTTTTTCTTTACTTGTTGAGGACATTAGTTTATTGGTTTCTCTCATTATCTTGGTGAATCGAACACAGTCTTTTTCTAGTCGTTTCACAAACTCCTCTGGGGTATTTGAGCCTCTATACATCTCTAACTTGTTATATTCATAACCAACGGATGATTTGATATAATAACCAAAACCACAAGGAGTATGTTTTTGATATTTATTTGTGTATGATTCTTTTGGATCTGGAGAAGCAGTATCAATTTTTTCTAAAATACTTTCAAAATCGGCATATATAACAAATGGATGTTTTATTGTTTTCTTTTCATCTTTGAATGTGATCTTTGAGCCTTTTTTAGGCATGTTGATTACCGTTGATTTATGTTCACCACAATAATTTAAATGTTTATCTAATCTTTCTTGTGTATGGAAGAAGTTAAGACAATGCATACAAATATATATTTTATTTGTTCTTTTACATACTTGTGGTTTTATTAATTTTGTAATATCTTTGATGTATGTGTAATGTGAATTTTCGTCTGAATTAAAATATAGAAGATTAATATGAGTTTGTTTACAATTGTCAGAAAGCATTAAAACATGAATGTTGTTTGTTTCTGTTAAACCATAAACATTAACTGATAAATTATTCATCTTTTCAAATTTAGGAATATCATTTAAAGCCATAGGAAACTTTAGATCTTTCGTATTTAATGTATTCTCATATTTTTTATAATGAGATACTCTTTCATCATGAAAATGTGGAGGATGTAAGTGTGCCAGAATAGACCAGAGAAAACATTTATTGTCTTTATTTTTGATATTGATAACTGCTTTTCTATTTTTGATAACACTGGGTAAATCAATGTAAGGAGAAGCTTTTAGAGGATCTGATTTAAGAATATGAATGTCTATGTAAATATTTTTTCCTATATTGAATCCACTTCCTACGATTGAATTATCCACATCTTGCTCTTGTTTAATAAGTTCATCATAGACTCCTGATGTTTTAAAATCTTGATATGAAGATATAAAGTGTGGCTCAGTTCTCATGTATGGTGTATCTATAACTCCTTCGTCCTTTGTCATTTCTAATTTTACTTCCATATAAAATTTAAGTGGTTTCATTTCTTTTAGTGTTTTTTCAATCAACGTTTGAACAGCAGGTTTAACTATTTCTACAGCATCAACTATAAACTCTGGTTCAGGAGGTTTGAAGTTAAAGACTCTTATTTTAATATGTCCTTTGAATGCACCATCAGAGTTTTTAGTTGTGATAAAATTTGATAAATGTTGATTTGTTTTAAGATGTATTTCGAAGCCTTTCTTGAGGATATTTTTAATCCAGGCAGAACAGTGATTTGTTTCCTTCTGAATAGGAGATAGTAGGTGAAGTAGATTAAATGTGTGTTTGTTAGTTTTAAGGTGTCTTTTGTATTGTTTATATTCTTGTTCACAAACGTCGCAATACGTTGCTTTGATCATATTTATAGAGCAAAATTATACTTAAAGTAAAACACCTTTTTAGAGGCTTTTTTAAAGATGAAACTGTGCTTAAAGTAAAACACTTATAGAAGAAAGTGCCTTTTTACAGGCTTTTTATGTATTAAACTATACTTAAACTAAAACACTTTTTCACTCAGAATCATCTGAGTCATAACTATCACATGAATACTCAGAATCATACTCAGAGTCATCAATAAAGCTACTCTCATAACTATCATTTGAGCACAAACTATTAGCATCATAACTATCATCTGAGTTCAATGAAATACTATCATCACCATCGTCCGAGTTCAATGAAATACTATCATCACTATCGTCCGAGTTCAATAAAATATTAAAATCTTCACTGCTGTAATGACTCATATTTAATTAGCAGGAAAAATATTCCCATCAATATCTATATACTTTCTTTCATTAACAGATTCAATCTCTACATTTTTAATATCAAAAGTTATCTTTAAATAATCTCTAACTATCATAGAACGAAATGACATTTCACCAGAAATATTAACATCATTCATTTTACTTAGATCTACACCCTTTGGATTATTAAAGAAAATACAAATGTCTCCTCTAGAATTATTAATGGTCTTATCATTCATTTTCAAAGTATCGCGATCGATCACTTTTTCAAGCTTTGAATAAATTGCCAGGAGTAGAGAAGAAACTTTTGTTAGATTTACTTTAATGGATGTCTTTCCAGGTATAGTTAGAGCTCTTCCTTTAAATGAAATAGAGGGGCTCATGTTATTTTCCATAACTGGTTTTACCCAAAAATTTCCATATTTATCTTTGTTCAATTTAACATCTTTGACATATTTTTCTATATCTTCCACCGAAGTAGAGATTGATTGAAATTTGTCTTTTGTGCTTTGAAACATTGTATTTATTAACGAATAAACTTGCGTTTAGTTTAAGTAAAAATTTACTATATAAATATGATAGAAGGATATTTAGAATTTCCAGACTCTCCATATGATAAATTAGAGAATTGTCCGGCTTGTGATAGAATAGGGCTTAATAATGAGGGTTCATATAAACAATGTATTTTCTGTGATTTAATTTTAATTAATGATAATAAATAAAAAAATATATATATATAACTCTTTTAAATGAGAACCAAAAATGAATTACTTTACAAGATTAATAAGAGAGATGAATGTTAAGTATTGTGATGATAAATACACCATTTCTTTCAAGGGAAGAGACTATTTGTATTGAGGAAATGTATAAGGGTTTAATGATATTTATTATTCAAAATAATTTTAATGGAAATGTTAATACAAGATACTATATAAATAAAATAATGAATTATTTTGAAATTAAACCCGAACTCAGGATAAAATATAGAGTTTCTAAAATAGCTCAAAAAAAGTTAGATGACTTGTTTTCCAAATATATAAATGAATGATTTTTTACCCGTTTGGGAAAATAAGATAAAATTTAATAACCATAAAAACATTCCAAATTCATTGAGATGTCTAATAGTTGGTTCAAGCAGATGTGGAAAAACCTGTTTGCTTTTAAAGATGCTCCTTACCCCCAAATTTTTAGATTATGATAATTTAATAATTTTTACGAAGTCAAGTTTTCAACCCGAGTATCAACTACTATCACAAGGTTTTAATGCGGGTCTTAAAAAGGAAGACATTATCGGTTTATTTAAACTTCAAAACAAACTAAATGATTCCAACATTGAGGATATAATACAACTATTTTGTGATACACAGAAATCAAAATCAAAACCCATAACTTGTATTCTCAGTGATAATACGGATGATATACCTTCACCTCAAGATTTAAATAAATCAAAAAAGACCCTCGTTATCTTTGATGATTGTGTTAATGAGAGAAACCAAACAGTAATGGATAGCTACTATATAAGAGGGAGACATTCTTCTTGTAATTGTATTTATCTTAGTCAGTCATATTTTCAACTCCCTCGGCGCTCAATAAGAAACAATGCCAATACTTTTATTTTATTTAAGTTAAATTCAATAGATGTAAATAATTTTTGGAGAGATAATTGCACTGCGTTATGTCGTAAAAAAGAATTTGAAAATTATATGAAACACACGATTGGAAAATATAAATATATTGTTGTGAAACAAGATGAGATACTAACTGATATTTTACACACATAAATGACAACTATTATTATTAATCTTGTGGGTAAATCTGCTTCAGGAAAGAACTTTCATAAATCGAAACTCTTGAATAATAAAAATGAAAAGATTGTAAGTTTTTTTTTAAAACACCCTATGATTCGTTTTGTAAGTACTACAACCAGAGCAATGCGACCAGGAGAAGTAGAAGGGAAAGATTATTACTACATTTCAATGGAGAAACATATGCGATTGAGGAACGAAGGTCAAATATTTGAGGAGGTCTCTCTTGGTTCTACAAAATATTCACATTGTAAGAGTGAGTTAAATAAAGTAAAATCTAACGGTGTTGGGATTTTGGAAACAAATCCTGAAGGAATGAGACAAATTATTAAACATTTGTGTGGTGATGGAGTTAAGATTTTATCATTCGGTTTTGATATCAATGAGGAGACTCAATGCAAACATATGAAAAGCAGAGATACAAGTATTAGTGAAGAAGAAATCACAACTCGTATTAATACCAATAAAGAATTTGATGAAATATTTAAAGAAAAGGATTTATTTCAACACATTTACTATAATGACAAACAAAAGGAAAATTTTCCCATTGACCTTTACAATTCATTAAATGATATTTTTCAATAAATAAATACAGAAGATGAATACCGAAGAAAGAGCAAGAAAGTTTAAAGAACATCAAGAGTTGGTTTCAAAAGTTGTAAAGCAACAGGAAGAGATAAAGAAGAAACGGAGACAGAAACTAACTGGTGAAGAAGCCTTTGAAAGAAAACAAGAGAAATTTTTTAAACCACTTTTGAAAACTCAACACTCACCTACAGTTCCCACAGTAGAATTTACTCCAAAAAAACTTCAAATGCTCAAAGATTTTAGTCAAATGACAGCGCAAGAACTTGGAGAATTAGAATATGATGATGAAGGATTCTTTCAGAAACTTGAGGAGGTAAATCAACCACCTAATTATGTTGTGGAAGCTCTTCAAAACAATTAATATTCGGCGGGTTCAAAAACCAGAGCAGGTCTCATTCCAACAGAAGAACCAGCACAGTTCCATCTTGTGAAAGAAAAGTTATTGATATTTAATGATAAATTGGTGTTCTTAAGTTCTGCTCAACCAAATGTTGAATTAACTCCAAGATTAATGTTTCTTCTAACAAACTCCGGATTCAGCGGTTCAAAATATTTTGATGAACCACTTGATATGGAAAATGCGGAAGATAGGGTATATATTGATTTACTAAACTCACTTGATTATGGAGTTTCTGTTGCCAGTAAAATTTAGAAGAATGAGAAGGAGAAACATATTATTGATGCTTTAAGTAAGCTTGGTTCGGGTGTTAGCTTTCTTCCAAATGACCCATCACAATTAGTTCATAGGTTATTATTGTTGTTAGGTAGTAAGAAGGCTGGAAACAACAATTGTTTTAATGAAGCATCCGCCATTTTAGATCAGTTGATGAATATGAAAATAATTAATAAATGTCAATACAAAGATATTTTATTAGATATTAAATAAGATGAGAAGCACAATTCTTAGTTTTAATTTCACAACGAGTGATTACACAGCTTCATTCCCTTACCCACTACAACTTGACCCCACAAAAGAATATGAGGCTTCTTTGTTGTCAATGGAGACTTACAATACACTTTTTAATATCACAGAGAAAAACAACAAGTTTAGTTATAATCCAGGAAGTGGGTACAAAACTATAACAGTTTCACCCGGAGCTTACGAGATTTCTCAAATATCTTCTGAAGTCTCTCGCCTTATGAAAGAAAAAGGTGATGAACCAAAAAATATTGTAATAGATATTCAAAAACACACTTCAAAATCAACTATTAAACTTAAAAATAATTATAAAGTTGATTTCACGATTGAAAAATCGTTTCGAGAGCTATTGGGTTTCTCTTCAAAAAATATTGAAACTAACGGAACGTTTTACAGTGATAATGTCATTCAAATATCCTCCGGTATAAATTCAGTATTAATTCATTGTGATTTGATTGATGGTGCTTATAACGATGGAATAAGAACAAATACAATATTTTCATTCAGCGCATACTCAACACCGATTGGTTATAAATTCAATATGGAACCAAAAAATCTTGTCTATTTACCTGTGTCAGGAAAAACCATATACAGAGTAAATTTTAGGATAACCGATCAAGATAATCGTATGATCTCCTTTAATGAAGAAATTATATCCATCAGAATTCACCTACGTGAAGTTTTTCAATAAATAAATAATGGTTATTGTGAGAAAACACGAGTTGGGAAAATATAAAGTAATTACAGGGGATGGGATGTTCCTTTCACCATACTATAAGGGTGAAGGTATGTTTCTTGGTAGAGGATACTATAAACCAAAGAGACAACGGGGTGTGGGTCATCAATTTAGAAATAAAGGAGATGGGATAATTGATACTCTAATGGGTATTGGTTCAACCATTCTTAAACATAAAGACCTAATTGGTTCAACTGCTTCTGCCGTGGGCTCAGTTGCGGGTGCTATAAAGAGTATAAAAGATACTCAAAAGGAGTCTCATAAATTACAAGCAATCAAAGAAATAAAAAAAGGTAAAACTCAACTATCTTCACAAGAATGACAAAAAATCATTAAAATACTTGGGTCAGGGTTTCAACAATTTTAATGCTATATAAATACAAGTATGGAAGCGATTGATAGTATCTATGATTTGGATGATACGATTATCATTTCAAACTCCACTAAAAAGGAAGACTATTTTAAGGTAAATGCTATAACAGGAACAGACTGGAATTCAAACGGAACAAAAAGTTTTGAAATAAATAATCAACAAACTTACTTGAATATAGCTGATAGTTTCTTGCTGTGTAAATTTAAATTCACTAAGGCTGCGAATAATACTAATGCTACACTCATAAATGATTTCTTCTGGAAAATGTTTGACAGTGTCCGCCTGTATATTGGAACACAAGAGGTTGAAGCGGTTGATTATGTCTCTGCTACATCTGAAATGATGAAATTTACACTATATTCGTTTAGTGATAGAATGGGTAAGGGAGCTGTTGAAGGTTTTATTCGTGATATGTCAACGGGAACAAATGCTGACCCTGGTTATATTCAAAGGAAGGCAATGTATAATGATGAAACAAAAGCAGAGAATGGTTTTACCGTAGCAGTACCTCTTAAAGGTATATTTGGATTTTGTGATTATGATAAAGTTTTGTATGGGCTTAAAATTAGATTTCAACTACAAAGGAATGATAATGTAAATAGATTGCTTTTTGGCGCTCAAAATGCTTTTGGTGATAATAATAAATTTGTTAATAATGATTTGTGTTGGTATATTAGTGAATATACTCCTAATCTTAAAACGGAAGAGATGTTAAATAGAAGACTTAACTCAAAGAAACCACTAAATGTATCATACCTTAAAAGAAGATGTCAACACGTTAAACTGGAACACACTACCTACACTTGGAATTTAGGTGTTCTTCAAGGAAAGCCACGATACCTATGGCTCATTTTTAAGAAACCAGATGGAGATGAAGGTACTGATAAGAATAATGCGCTGAGTGATAATGCTAAGGTGAAACAACTTCGGGTTTCTCTTGATGGCACATTTTATCCGCGAGATAGATTGGAAATTGATTGGGGAAAAAATGATGATCCGGAAGCCTACAAGTCTTACCAAAAGGTGTGTGAAAGCAACGGTAATAATGAACCTATTTTGGATATGGTTGCGTTTCAAAAACTTTATACAATCTACGCAATTGACCTGAGTTCTCAAAAGGAAACTATAAAGTCTAATTGAGTGGATACTTCTCTATACATTGAAAGAGGAGAGAATGAAGAAGTTGATGCTTATTGTTTGCTTTTGGAGGAAACAGAATTACAGATTACTACAGATAATGGTGTTATGATTAATATCACATAGGTTTTTTCTCATAAATAAATGGTTGGGGTATATGTTAATCAAATCAATCTTAATAAATTAACATCTTGTATTCAAAATCAAAAGCCTTGTATTATTAATGTTAATACAATTCAAAGAAAAGGAGCTGAAAGAATTGATGTTTTACTCACACACACACAAGTAAAAACACTAAATGATACTGGTTCACTTCAAATTAAAATGACAAAACCTATGTTAAAGAAATATTCAATAGACGAGTCAAGAGGAGGATTTCTCCCATTTCTAATTCCTTTATTTGCTGGTTTAAGTGTGGCGGGAGCATTGACTGGTGGTATTTCAGCAGCGGTAAAAACTGCTAACGAAAGGAAGGCACAACTAAAAGCTCAAAAAGAATTGGAAAGACATAACAAGGAGTTGGAGAAACAAATTAGTGGAAGTGGTGTAATTGTAGATTTTGCTCAAAAACTTGAAAGTCTACCTGATAAAGCTAGATTGTTGGTTGGAGATATGCTTTCCTCTATCGCTCAAGCGGGTGTTAAACTAACTAAACGGGGTAATGGATTGTATCTTTCTCATAAATAAATGGATAAATGGTTTAAACAATTTGGAAAGAATACAACGTCAAATATAGAACTAGCTAAGTATTGTAAAACACTAAAAATTTATAATGTGGCTATTTGTATGAGAGATGAATTAATACATATAAATAAGAATACAAAGAATATTATTATGAATTTAGACACACAGAATGGTTCTCATTGGGTTTGTATTCATAATAGTCAGGATAAATATTATTTTGATAGTTATGGTATGCCACCACCTGTTGAAGTAATACAATTCTTACAGAATGGTGTTTATCAAACATTTCAAGTTCAAGAAATTAATTCTAAATGTTGTGGTCAATTATGTTTATATGTATTATTTCAACTCAACAATAATGAAAATTTTTATGATATCATTTTTAATCTAATATAAATGACTTATGTTGGAAAAGATGGTTCTATCTTTGGAAAATCCTCTCAGGATATTGATTTATCAAATTATTATACAAAGGCACAGGCTGAACGACAAAAATATAGTATAAGTAAAAATATTAATATGAAGAATACTTATAAATTCATCAATTATCCAAACCCTACAGATGCGAATGACTTAATTAGATTCAGTGATTTATCACAATATATATTTTAAAAGAAAACAGCACGTTTTGTTTAACAAGTAAAATTTACAACCACAACACCTGGTTATACTGACCATACACCTTTCCTCATTGAATTTAACTACCTGCTTACAATTGAATTTTATAAAGAAGGACATATAGTTAATATTCGAATTAATAAATGGGGGTATGATATGCCTGATTTAGGGTATAATTGGTATTTTTCAATAAACTTAGAAGACCTACATGATTTGAATCAGTCTCGTAAAGAAGAATATTATCCGCTTGGTGAGGATAAGGATTTATGTGGAAGTACAATTAGTAAACAACAAATACATGATTTTAAGAAAAGAAAAATATATGATAGTATAGCGATGGTTAGCATGACAAAGAAGGAAGGTAATGAGATAAGGATAGAAAGCCGAGGAATACAAACCGATTTGGTAGTGGGAAGATGGGGTGGTATTACCTGTCATAATATTAATCTCACATATATTTCTGATACATAAATGGCAGGAAGAAGACTACAAGAGAATTATAATTTTTGTATTCAAGGATACCTACAAGAAAAGGGTGCTCGGTATTACATACCTTATGATGTGGAGCATATACATGAAAATTTTGTCATTAAAAACTGGCCTTATACTGATATTGTTAAACCCACAAATAGAGACTTGTTTAAAATATTAAATAAAAGTGAACTTCTCAAAGTTATGAAATATAAAACTCTTTTAGAAATCGTCAACAAATCTTATTGGTATCCTATTATGAGAAAAATAATTATTGATACAAGAATATCTCAAAATCCAGATGAGTATATGTATAATATTATTTGGGGTTCAAACTCAAGGGTAGCAAGGGAAGGAGTTGAAGAAGAGAAGGAGGAAAGAGCGAATGAGGAAAGAGAGAAGGAGGAGAAGGAGGAAAGGGAGAAAAAGGAGAAGGAGGAGTGGGAGAAAAAGGAGAAGGAGGAGAGGGAGGAAAGGGAGAAAAAGGAGAAGGTGGAAAGGGAGAAAAAGGAGAAGGAGGAAAGGAAGAAAAAGGAGAAGGAGGAAAGGGAGAAGGAGGAAAGGGAGAAAAAGGAGAAGGAGGAGAGGGAGAAAAAGGAGAAGGAGGAGAGGGAGAAAAAGGAGAAGGAGGAGAGGGAGGAAAGGGAGCAAAGAGAGAGGGAGGAAAAATATAAAAAGATGGAAATCAGTGAGATTCGTAAAAGATTGAGTGTATTACAGCAAATAAATCAATCTCAACGCACCGAAGAGGAAAATAAAGAATTAACGACTCTTACTGAGATAATGATTTTAAAAATGGTTGAGATGAGTTCAGCGAGGAGATTTACATGAAGAAGCCAAAGGTCATATAGTTGATGATGCTATTGACTTTAGTTAGTTTTTATTTGTAAATAAATGGAAGAGAGAGTGAAGGCATTCCTAAGGATTCTTTATGTTTTAAAAATTAAGATAGAAATGTATATGTTGAAAACCAAAAAGGTTTTGATACTCTGTCGGACTTTTTCTGATGAGTAAATATGAGTTATTGTCTCAAATGTAAAAAGAAAACTAAATCTAAAAATATCTCTTTTGTTAAAGCTAAAAATAATAGAGTTTATCAAAAAGGAATATGTCAAGTGTGTGGCTCTAAAAAGTGCCAATTCATCTCTCCTAAAAGTGGAGGAGACATCCAAAAGTTTCTGTCAGGAAGTAAATTTACAACAACTGGAATTCCGGGGGAATTACACCTTCCAGAGTATTCTTTCTGTGGTCCTGGAACAAACCTGGATAAAAGATTAGATGAGGCTGACAATCCTAAACCTTGGTCTAAACCTATAAATAGGGTTGATGAAGTGTGTATGAAGCATGATATTGCTTATGGGAATACCACTACATTGGATGAAAAACATGATGCAGACAGAGAAATGTTGTATAATTTGTCCTTGATACAAAATCCTACATTGAGAGAGAAAGTTGATAGGTTTATTGTGAAAAAAATGATAAGTGTTAAATTGAAACTTGGTCTTGGTTATTCCCCAAAAAACTATTAAACTCCAATGATGTCATCAAGACTGAGGAGCTTTTGGCTAATGAATTACATAAACCTATAATCACAAAGTTTAAAAGAAGGAAAGTTTACTCTAAATACACCGACCACATATGGTCCGCTGATTTAATCGAACTAAATAATGATAAGGGATACAGGTATGCTTTAACCGTTATTGATTTGAGGAGTAGATTTGCCTGGGTTGTTCCTTTGAAAAACAAAAGGGGTAATACTCTTATGTTAGCTTTCAGTGGAATATTTAGTAAAAGTAAAAGAAAACCAAAGAAGTTATGGACTGACGAGGGAACAGAGTTCTATAACAAAATATTTATGAAATTTCTTAAGGGGGAGGATATTAAATTATACAGCACCTTTAATGAAGGAAAGGCAGTTGTTATTGAGCGTTTTAATCGCACTTTGAAAGAGAAACTATATAAAAAATTCACACAACTCGGTTCTCAACAATGGGTATATTTAATCCAGAATATTGTAGATAATTACAATAATACAGTTCATTCATCAACAAAATCAAAACCATCAGAAACATTTTCAAAATTAGAATATGAAAAGGAGATTAATTTGAGAAAGCCCAAGTTCAAAGTTGGTGATATTGTAAGAATATACAGATGGAAAAGCCATTTTGAGAAAGGTTATACAAAGAGATGGACAAATGAATTATTTAAAATTGTTGATGTAATGGACACAGTCCCTTGGACTTACAAATTATATGATATGAATGGGGAAGAAATCTTGAGTTCATTTTACTCACAAGAATTACAAAAAACACAAGTAAGCAGATAATACTGTTACGGATATGAGGATGGCATTTTTTTGATTGTGTGTATTGGATTGTGGTAAACTGCTGTGTACCATTGGTTGGATATGGCCCTTCTTGCCTCCAGAGTTGTATAAAGGTAAAAAGGGCGTCTCGGTAATTAGTCCATAAAGCATACACGTCAGCCAATCATAGAATACCGCTGTTCGATAGCTTATATCTTATTATGTGTCTTAGGGTAAGGCTGTGTCTCCCATTAACTTAAATACTCCATTGCACCGAGTGAAATAAGAGTAAATTCCCTTCATTCCCATTCCCAAAACTTCCATTGCCCCTTTCGTCATTGCCAGGCCTCAATTGCCATTGCCAATTACATCCCCTCCAATTTCCGCCATTGACCACGAGGCAGGGTTGGGGAAGAAAGGCGTGTCTCCACCTCGTCATAGAGGGGAGGAGTGAGCCAGCCCCGAACAACCAACTGAGCACGAGGGGTTTGGTTTGAGAGGGCGGAGGAAGAGCGGTTGGGGGAGGTTCGCAAAGGTTGAGGGGCGGGGCCAATATAACCCGCTGGTGGGGCGTTCCCCAAGCAGTTGAGACAAGGAGGGAGGAGACAAGAGCTGGGTCGTGAGAGATGAGCTTTTACAGACGAGAGATAAGTCCAGAGACGAGTACCAAGGAAAGAGCTGGGTCGTCAGAGCAGTTGCGCTTTTACTGAGTCCAAGGAAAGAGCTGGGTCGTCAGAGCAGATGCGCTTTTACTGAGACAAGCAGCTCCGACCCGTGACTCCGCGCACACGACAGGCTCGGTGGCATCAGCGGCCGTCGAGGTCCAGCCCGACGTCCCGTGCGGGGTCAAGCTCCAGCCAGCTCCGTGCCGTCCTCCCCCCTCCAGCCACACACCTCCTTCCAGCAATCCACTCTGCAATTCCCCACGTGAGTTTGTTTTGTTTGTTCTGTCCTGGGTAGTAACTAAGTCTGTATAAGCTGGTAATTCAGTGTGTCTCTAAAAGTTTCTGTATATTATTTTCTTATCTTTCCTTCTCCTTGGTTATTTTGAGCCTGTAAATAGTAATAAATAGTAATCGTATTTCCAAACCTTTCTTTGCCTTCGTCTTCCTTTTCTTCTTTGCATTCGTCATCTTAGTCTTTTCCCGATTGAATAGCGGTGGCGCGATACGGCCAACGTCTGGGTGAATTGGGTGAATCGGGTTAGTCGGGGAACAACTGTTCGGTCACGGAGCCTCCGCTCGGCAAACATACCATCCTTAACCACGTACCGTAACAATACCCTTGAAAATAATAAATTAATAAATAAAATGTAATGGGGATACGTTCTTGAGATCTGTGAACCCCAAACACAGAATCCCTCAACTTTTCAGTTGGGGCTTAACTTTTGTGTGTGTATAATGGGGATACGTTTTTAAATCTGTGAACCCCAAACACAGAATCCCACAACTTTTTAGTTGGGGCTTAACTTTTGTGTGTGTATAATGGGGATACGTTTTTAAATCTGTGAACCCCAAACACAGAATCCCACAACTTTTTAGTTGGGGCTTAACTTTTGTGTGTGTATAATGGGGATACGTATTTAAATCTATGAACCCCAAACACAGAATCCCACAACTTTTCAGTTGGGGCTTAACTTTTGTGTGTGTGTATGTGTGAGTGAGTCATAATAATATACAAACCCTAACCCAACCCCATCCCTAACCCAAACCCATCCCTAACCCAACCCCATCCCTAACCCAACCCCATCCCAAACACAACCCCATCCCTAACCCAACCCCATCCCTAACGCAACCCATCCCTAACCCAACCCCTTCCCTAACCCAACCCATCCCTAACCCTCACATTCAAAATCCCAACCCTAACCCAACCCCATCCCTAACCCAACCCCATCCCTAACCCAACCCATCCCTAACCCTCACATTCAAAATCGCAACTCTAACCCAACCCCATCCCTAACCCAACCCCAACCCTAACCCTCACATTCAAAATCGCAACCCTAACCCAACCCCATCCCTAACCCAACCCCAACCCTAACCCTCACATTCAAAATCCCACCCTAACCCAACCCCATCCCTAACCCAACCCCATCCCTAACCCTCACATTCAAAATCCCACGCTAACCCTAACATAATCTTTTTTTTCTTCTTTTTTAATACGTATTTCTTTTTTTTTTCCCCCTCTTCTACCAATTCTGTCTTTCAAGGCTTTCAAGTTTGAAGAAGTAGAAATGGGAAGAAAGAATTTTCCAGCATTTTCTTCCTCGAATTTTCTTGATATTGCTTAAATCAAGCGTTATTAAACAAAGAACATTGTTCATTGCTTTAGAATCCAAAGAGTCTCCAAGATGGACCCCACAGGTAGAGTCTCCAAAATAAAACCAACTTTCCAAGTTCCCAAGGTATAACCACATTCCTGTTGAGCCTTCAAGATAGGTATCACATTCCGAGTCATCAAAACAAACCCCCCATTCCGAGTCTCCAAAAATATAACCATCTTTCCACGTCTCCAAGGTAGAACCACAATTTTCAGAAATATTGGGGGTTTCCGTGATAAGTCTCACATAGTATAACTGCGGACCATCAGGGAAAACTCCCTTTCCCAATTTTTTGGGGTTTCTATGATGTGTCTCACATAGTATAACTGTGGACCATCAGGGAGAATTCCCGTTTCCCAATTTTTTAGGGTTTCTATGATGTGTCTCACATAGTATAACTGCAGACCATCAGGGAGAACTCTCCTTGCCCAATTTTTTAGGGTTTCTGTGATGTGTCTCACATAGTATAACTGCGGACCATCAGGGAGAATTCCCGTTTCACAATTTTTTAGGGTTTCTATGATGTGTCTCACATAGTATAACTGCAGACCATCAGGGAGAACTCTCCTTGCCCAATTTTTTAGGGTTTCTGTGATGTGTCTCACATAGTATAACTGCGGACCATCAGGGAGAATTCCCGTTTCACAATTTTTTTGGGTTTCTGTGATGTGTCTCACATAGTATAACTGCGGACCATCAGGGAGAACTCCCCTTTCCCAATTTTCACAAATTTGTGGGTCTCCAATGTATGACTTGTATTCTGGCTCATCAAGGTAGAACTTGTTCAGTGGGTTTTGTTTTGATAACTCACAACAAGTATCATCATGGTAAAACTCTTTTTCAGGATTTTGTGGATCTCCAAGGTATAACTCTTTGGCTGGGTCATCAAGGTAGAACTTGTTCTGGGGGTCTTGGTTGTTCAAAATGTCTTCAAACAAAAAAATAACTTCATCCCAAGTTGTGTTAAAAGCAGAATTTTCATTTCGTATCTCAGATACAATTTCCTGTGAAAGAAAATAACAATGTATTAATTTAATACAATATTTTTATTTGTATAAATCAAGCTCTATGAATATTAAAATAAACTTTGTTAACTCTTACACGAGTCTCATCTAAAAAAAAAAAAATTAAAATAAATAATTAAATAAATAAATAATTAAATAAATAAATTAATTAATAAATAAATAAACAAACTTACCTCCATTGATAAGAGGTTCGAGTCCAGTTCATCAATCTGAAGGTTGAGTTCTACACAGGTAGTTGGACTCCAAGGAATAGCAAAGTTATCCCATTCCATTTCGGCATAGAAGTCCATTCTCAAGTGAAGCAGAAAGCGTGTTTGAAAAAGCCTGTGTGGTCGGTGCCTTTTATAAGAAGGGCTGGGGATGTGTCATTTCCTGTGGAAATTCCCTGGGCAAACCTGGGTGTGTCTTAACTGGAAATGATGTGATGGAAATTCCCTGAAAATGATGTAATGTCTTACCTGGAAATGATACAATGCTGAAGAGTTTATAAAGTGGGTGGGACTTAACAAAGTGGGCGGGGCGTAGCAAAAGTGGACTGGGTTTAACAAAAGTGGGCGTGGCTTAACAAAAATGGGCGTGGCTTACCAAAACTGGGCGGGGCTTACCAAAAGTGGGCGGGGATTACCAAAAAGTGGGCAGAGCCGACCAAAAAGTGTGTGGCACAGTAGGTGCTCAGACAAGGACATTGAGGGAAGTTTATCATTTTATTTTATCTCAGTTAAAATATCTTGATAAAGAACCAAACTCAAACATATACGTTGTTAATATATTAGATGGTAAAGAGAGTTGTAGGAGAATTAAATTATTTCCCACACATAAACAAATATTTGTAGGATCGATGTTTGAGTGGTCTACTCGGGATCATTGATAGTAAGAGTACCATAAGACCAAGGGGGATCATTGTTTGAGTGGTCTAATGAACAACATTAAGGATAGGTGTCAAAAGGCTAAAAGGTTCGTAAAGAGGTGAGAGGAAAATTAACATGTAAGTGAATGGGTCGATGTTTGAGTGGGTCAAAGATAAATCTGCCAGATGATATGTAGAAGAAGGATTATAGGTCTATAAGGGAAAACAAATATTTGTAGTGTTTGAGTGGTCTAATGAACAACATTAAGGATAGGTACTATAGACAAAAGGTTCATAAAGATTAGGGTGGGAGAAATAGAGGTGTTAATGGGCAATGAGGTTAAGAGGAAAATTAACATGTAAGTCAATGGGGAAATGAGAGTGTCCCAGAAGCAACATATATACACTACTGCTGTATGTTGAAATATGTTGAAAAAGTCAAAACTTTATATGGGGTGTACTTATTTTTCAATTGACTGTATATATATATATATATATATATATATATATATATATATATATATATATATATATATATATATATATATATATATATATATATATATACGTATATATATATATATATACATATATATATATATATATATATATATATATATATATATATATATATATATATATATATATATATTGTTACTGATCGCGGTTTAGATGTTATGATGGGCCGAGCGGATGGTCCAACCGCGACCGAACAGTTACTCCCCGATTAGAACCCGATTCCACCCGACGTTGACCAGATCGCACCGCGGCTGCTCAATGAGGGAAAAGACTAAAATGACGAATGCAAAGAGGAAAACGAAGGCAAAGAAAGGTTTGGAAATACTACTGAATTTATTGACTACTAGGGCATGCCCGTACTATATATAAGCTAGGACGTGCCCATACGTGGGTGCCCGTTCCTTGCCAAAAAAAAAAAAAAAAAAAATTTGTGTAGGGGTGTGTGTGTGTAAACATCCTAGGGCGTGCCCGTACGTGGGTGCAAAAAAACATGCGTGCAAACAACAACAACAAAAAAAAACTTTGAAACCACGTGGCAGTAACGACCACAGAACCCCCCCCTCTATTTACATGAATGGTTTGGTCCATTCGCAACGACCACAGAACCCCCCCCTCTATTTACATGAAATGGTTTGGTCCAAAGCGAACGGCTTGCGGTGTTTGGTAAAGAAATCGCCATAGCTCGGTAACTACTTGTCCGATTAATTTCAAACCTTGAAAAGGCACATCCTCGGGTCCCCAGCAATATACCTGGCAAGTTTCAAGTATATCGGACCGGTAGTTGTCGAGAAACAGCGGTCACAGACAAACATACAAACACACATACACACATACACACATACACACATACACACATACACACAGAGATTAATGGAATTATAGATAGATTTACACACATAAGCAAAAAGAAAGCAGTCACGTTTATTTACAAGCACATAAGACGCAGGTGACACAGTGAAAATACTAGCTTATACAGACTTAATTAACCCAGGACAGAACAAACAGAACAAACTCACGTACACAAGAAGGATGGAATGGCAGGAGGTGGATGGCTGGAGGGAGAGGAAAGGTCCAAGGGGGTCCTGCAGCACAACCGGCGCGTTTAGCAGCCGCCGTTCCTTCACGGCCCTGCTCCAAACCGCCGTTCAGGCCCCCAAGCTGCTGTTGTGGCTGCTGTGGACGTCGCGTGCTTTGCCAGGCCTTGTCCGACTCGTCTGGTCCAAACCCTCAACTCTTTCTTGGTCCACTCACTCTTTACCACCGATTCCTCACCGCAACCAACGCAACCAACTGACCACCACCACCGACTCCTCACCGCAACCAACGCAACCAACTGACCACCGACTCCACTGACTGACTCCTCACGACTCTCTCTTGACGACCAACTCCCGACTCACTTGCGTGCGCGCCTTTTATAGCGCCTCCGGCGATTAAGCCGCCGGCCTTTTGGACACGCCCATCGGGGTGCTCACCTCGGCCCTGGTTGGTCGCGCGACCCTCTGGCTCCGCCCTTGATGACGATGGGCGGGCACGCCCCTCTTCCCCTCTATGACGAGGTGGAGACACGCCTTTCTTCTCCGACCCTGCCTCGTGGTCAATGGCGGTTATTGGAGGGGAGGTAATTTGGCAATCGAGGCTCGGCAATGACCAGAGGGGATGTAAAAGGGAATGGAGATTTTGGGGATGGGAATGAAAGGGGATCTATTCTCTTTCACTTGTGCAATGGAGTACTTCAATTAATGGGAGACACAGCCTTACTCTAAAACACAGAATAAGAAATAACTATCAAACAGGGGTATTCTATTATTTGGCTGATGTGTATGCTTGTGGACTAATTATGGGATGCCCTTTCACCTTTACACAGCTCCGGAGGTAGGGGGCGCAGAATAAACAATAATAATAATAATACAGCACACAATCAAAAAAATACAGTCCTCATCTCCGCAACACTGCACCCTCCTCCTCTTAGGCACGTCCCGGGCCTACAACTTTTATTTAGTGTGACACGTAGGTGTAGTTCCCTCTACTTTTAACCTGACCCTGAGTGCAACAGTTTTAAAACATAAATAAATGTGTCCCGCTGCTCCATTGCACCCTGACCTAACAGACTTACGCCCACAGTTAACCGAATTGCGGAATGGTCTTCAAACTATACACTGACGGTGGGGAGCATTATTTACAATGACGCTATTTTTATTTACAAAACTAACCCAGGACCTGTGATTGTTCTTTCTGGGGGGGAGACAGTCTGCTCTGCATCAATGCACCATTAAAGCACCTAAAAACGCACCAATACACACCCTCAAGCACCAATCGGTGCAGTCACCATAGTTCAAGAGTGTTCAATAATAAAAATAACCAAACAACCCCTAACCCTGCAGGTGATCTCTTGCTCTTCGGCTCCCTCTGCTGGCTATTATCATTTGTTCTTCCAGATGTTGTCATTCCTTTGCTTTGCTTACTGGCGGCCTATTTGTATTAAAACTTGCACCCAATGTGTCCCTTTTTATTTATTTTATTTATGGCCCACAGGGCCGACTACGTGTGGTTCACCTGTGGGGCATCGGTGCCCTGTGGCCAAGGTCCGCCAGCAAGATTTCGGGCCCTCATGGCCGGTTCCAGCAGAGGGGCCATGCCCCAACCCATGGAGTCCATAAGTGGTGCTCGGCCACAGGCATGTGGTCCATAATGTGGTGCATCGATGCAGACAGCTGGTTCTGGGAATTTCGGGCGCACAATGGCCGACCCACGCATGCTCCCCTCGGCGCCCAATGGCGCACAGGTCATGTGGGAGACAAAAGGGGAAAGACAAATGAGCAAGGGGTAAGGTCACAAGGGTACACATCAATAAGGCAATGCAAGGCGAAATGCGTACGGAGGGCGAAGTGAGAAAGCTCGTCCCTACCGTACGTCACCCCCCTGTCACCTACACTACCCTTGCCCTTACCCCATATTTACAAAATCTACCCATTTACAAATTCGTCACTACTGTCACGTCTTCCCCATATTTCTCCTATACCAAATTCGTCTCCACAATCCCTCTACTTCAAAATTTGCCATCACCAAATTCATCATCAATCCTCATAAGGAGGAAGAGATGGAACATCAGAGCACAATGTCACACCCACGTCATGATGCGTCTCACAATCCAAACATCTGCACAGTAAAACAACAAAACATGGCATGGTGTGGAGTACCTGTCACCTCAGGTGAGTGGATGCAGATGGTGCGAGGAGATCCTTCATCCTAACTATCCTCTAAATGATTTTAACACACTTTACACTACCCGGGGTCTTTCCCCGCCAATCCATTGGCCAACTTACACTATGGGTTCTAAAAAAACCAATTCCCATTGACCAAACTGTGGTGCTTCTCAATTTGGGGTCTCACTCCCCCGATTCATCTCCCGGTGCCCTCGCACAATTTCTGGGCTGCGACGTGTAGCTCTCCCAGCAGGTCTACCCACCTGCACACCTCCACCACTGCAGTTGCCACCCGAGCTTACCTAGCTCCTCACCCTAACCTAACTAACTGGGGACAGCCCCTCCTGGCTCTGTCACCCCACTCGGTGCCCTCCGGCACTGGGCTACCCGGGTCCATCCTCCGGATCCTCGGGCCCCATCCACAACAACTACTACCGGCTCCCAGAGCCCACCTGCGGCCTCACCTGGCCGACATCCTCACAGTGGTGGAGCGCCCAACCAACTACACACACTAACAGGCTACACGCCCAGCCATTTCCACAACACTAATGCACCCATCCAAAGACCATTCTTTCACCCGCACCACAGATGCCAATATCCAACCACAATTTACCTATACCCTCTACCTAACACTTACACTACCCGCCCGGGTATCCGTGATGGGGGTCCACTCTTCCCCCATTCACACCTTCGCACCATCCACTCCACTCCACAATTTCCACCATACTCACTCCACGACCATCCATTCCAATACTCCATACCATTTATTCCATACACCTGTCCTCCATTCACCTGTCGTTGCACACCTGTGCAATCATACCCGTGCCACCTGCACCCTCCTCCTCTTCCTGGACCAGTTGGTCAACACAACACACAATCACCTTCACTCGCTCATACACTGCTCCACACACCTGTTCAGTTGCACACCTGTGCAATCACACCTGTTCAATCACACCTGTTCAATCCTCAAACACACGGCATCATCTCAGCTAACTACTCCCCTCTGAAACTTGCGCTTCCCAGTCGCCCCTTTAAACTATTGCGCTCCCACGTCATTATAATCCACACTAATCTACCTGCGTCCCCACTACAGGTATCCTTGTCACTAACTAACCTTAACGTCACCTAATGTCATCTCTCTAGATCCCTACACACGATATATCCTAACCCACCCGGGCTAGTTTTCACTGCCATCAACCCCATAAGCTATAGCGCATTTGCCCCACTTTTGTGAGGGATGACAGAGTTGCCATCCCACCACATCGGGCATCTCCCACTACCAATTTTGCACATCAAATTTCAACAAATCAAAAATTTGCCATTTACTGCTAATCACCGTACCAATCATCAAATTCTGCCTTTTTCTAATTTTGGGTCCAAAACACTAACCTCATCACCCGTCTACTTATTAGATCCTCTCGGTGCGCCAATTCCCTTCTAAAGCTCGGCTTCGTACAGCCGAGCAATGAACGCGGGTTCTTTGGTGCCGGCGGCTGGATGCGTCCGGCACTTGGTGCAGGGACGGGGGCTTACCCGTGCCGAGATCCCACGCACCACCTCGGCGCGGAGCCATCCAATTGCCCGATCTCGACCTGCCGGAACGTCTCAATAGAAAGTGGTCGCCATGACGACCCTTCCCATCGGGCTGCCCGCTCCGCCTAGTGGAGCCCGGACGCGGCCGTTCCAAGCGAGGCCCAGCGTGGATCGCATACGGCGGTCCTTTCGAACCCGCCGTGGCTCGGATCCCCGCTGGTTCTCGCGGCACGCGAAGCCCGGCACGCACCGAGGGCCCGATTCGGCTATAAGTCGCTCTAACCACTAACCCGGTTACCGTCGATGCCTCACCTGGATGCTTACAAGCATACGCTACCCCTTTCGTGCTCATACCTCCAGCTGTTCCCATGCTCCTCGTACCTTTCCTTACACACTTCGGTACACTCATTCCGCTCACAGACTTGGTCACACACCTGACCACCGAACACCTTGGCACACATTCGTCGCTCGCACACCTCACCAACACACCTCCTCACGCCCCTTCCTCGGTCACCTCCTCTGTGACAATTACAGGTGTGCTTTCACTCGCACACCCAACCACGTGCCTCACGACCAACTCAAGTGTGCATTCCCACACACGCTCTACCATTCCAGGTGTGCATCCTTCCATTCCAGGTGTACATCCTCGCTCACCTGTCACAACCAACTCACGCTCCGTGTCACTCTCACTACTTTCTCCTCCATTCTTGACAGCACACTCACCCTTACTCTCGACAGCGCACTCTTTCCTCATGCACCTGTCCGTTACACACCTTTCTCGAGCACACTCTTGCGCACAGTCTTTCGTTACTTCCTCCGTAACACTTGCCACACCGCGCTTCCATGTACCCCCTCGCACACGCGCTACTACCGACTCACTCTCGACAGCACACTCACTAGTCAGCGCGCACTTTTTCCTCACACACCCCATGGTCGGACATTCTCGCACACCTCTTTTTTCGCACACCAGACCTGTCGCACACTTCACCAACGCCTTTCACGAGCACCCGGATCCAAACCAATCCCCAAGCTGACTGAAGCTTTCCTCACATCATATACATTGCCGAATATTTCGCCACTCACCTTGTCACCTCGTCTCCGCACCTCTTTTGCCACCTGCAAACTCTTTATTTGGTTAGTGAGCATCACATTATGAGTTGAGCACCAACCTTGCACATATTCCATCACCTCCTCCTGGATTTCTCTTTTAGTTTCTGTCCGTCTCTTCTTAATTTCACTCACCTCTTCTTCCACTTCCTCTAATTTTTGCTTCACCTCTTTTATTTCCCGGTGCGTCTCCTCAAGTTCGTCCTCTAAGGCTACCGTGACTGTCTCTATGTGCATCCTCACCTGCCGGTCCTTTGTCTCCATTATCTCTGTCACCTCGTCCACCCTCATTGTCAGTCCCTCACGTACCATCTGACATTGCCTCTGTGTCGCTATTAAGTCATTTTTAATTTCTTTTTGTGTCGGCTTTAACCCTCCTAGTACCACAGTGTTCTTTTGAACCTGCTCCACTAACGCCGTCTGTCCCTCTGTCAGCTGTTCCACCTCCTCCGTCAGATCTTCTATTCCCCCTTGTAACTTTGCCGCCCCATTTCTCACCTCTTCCTCCATACACTTCTCACCTCGCTTTACCTCCTCGCGTAGCCCCGAGACCTCCTCACTCACACCTCGTCGTATCTCCTCTTGCATCTCCTCCCTTTCTTTTGTAGATGCCCCCCTCATCTGTCCCAATTCATCCCTCTGAGCATCCAGTTTGGTTTCTACCCCGATTTTCACCTCCTCTATCTGCTCTCCCATTTGTTTAATTTCTCGGGCGGATTGCTCCCCTATCTCCCGCAATTTGCCTTCCATCCTATTTTCTAGCCCCATTAACCCATTTTTCATCCCCTCTATCTGATTCTCCTGGGCAGCCATTCTATTTTCCACCCCCGTTAACCCATGTTTCATCCCTTCAAATTTCTTGTCTAATTCCCCGATTTGGGCATTGGTACCCCTCGCTTAGTCCCTCATTACCCCCATTTGGCCCTCCAATCGCTCCCCCTGAGCATCCATTTTTGCCATCATTTGAATCAAGAATAATCTGAGGTCAAACCCGGTTTGCCCAGCGTCCCCAGCCGCCACCGCGGGCTCGCCCTCCACTGCGCCGCTATTTTGGGACTCTTCACCCACGTGCGCGAGCACGCCATTTTGTGCACCTGATACCCCCTCAACCACATTGCCAATGTTCTCCTCCTCTCCTTCCTCCACATACATTTCCCCGAGGTCCTGGGTCGATTCTACCCCGTCTATCTCTCCCACCGGCATCCCGTCGCCTTGACCAGCCATGGCGCGATTTCAAAATTCGGGTTTTGCTTTAAAACAAAACAAATTTCGTCCGCTCCAAATTTTGACCAAATTTTTTCTAGATGTTTTTAAAATTTGGTTCGGGCCCCGAATCTCACTCCCAGACACCAATTGTTACTGATCGCGGTTTAGATGTTATGATGGGCCGAGCGGATGGTCCAACCGCGACCGAACAGTTACTCCCCGATTAGAACCCGATTCCAACGGACGTTGACCAGATCGCACCGTGGCTGCTCAATGAGGGAAAAGACTAAAACGACGAATGCAAAGAGGAAAACGAAGGCAAAGAAAGGTTTGGAAATACTACTGAATTTATTGACTATTTACACACATAAGCAAAAAGAAAGCAGTCACGTTTATTTACAAGCACATAAGACGCAGGTGACACAGTGAAAATACTAGCTTATACAGACTTAATTAACCCAGGACAGAACAAACAGAACAAACTCACGTACACAAGAAGGATGGAATGGCAGGAGGTGGATGGCTGGAGGGAGAGGAAAGGTCCAAGGGGGTCCTGCAGCACAACCGGCGCGTTTAGCAGCCGCCGTTCCTTCACGGCCCTGCTCCAAACCGCCGTTCAGGCCCCCAAGCTGCTGTTGTGGCTGCTGTGGACGTCGCGTGCTTTGCCAGGCCTTGTCCGACTCGTCTGGTCCAAACCCTCAACTCTTTCTTGGTCCACTCACTCTTTACCACCGATTCCTCACCGCAACCAACGCAACCAACTGACCACCACCACCGACTCCTCACCGCAACCAACGCAACCAACTGACCACCGACTCCACTGACTGACTCCTCATGACTCTCTCTTGACGACCAACTCCCGACTCACTTGCGTGCGCGCCTTTTATAGCGCCTCCGGCGATTAAGCCGCCGGCCTTTTGGACACGCCCATCGGGGTGCTCACCTCGGCCCTGGTTGGTCGCGCGACCCTCTGGCTCCGCTCTTGATGACGACGGGCGGGCACGCCCCTCTTCCCCTCTATGACGAGGTGGAGACACGCCTTTCTTCTCCGACCCTGCCTTGTGGTCAATGGCGGTTATTGGAGGTGAGGTAATTTGGCAATCGAGGCTCGGCAATGACCAGAGGGGATGTAAAAGGGAATGGAGATTTTGGGGATGGGAATGAAAGGGGATCTATTCTCTTTCACTGGTGCAATGGAGTACTTCAATTAATGGGAGACACAGCCTTACTCTAAAACACAGAATAAGAAATAACTATCAAACAGGGGTATTCTATTATTTGGCTGATGTGTATGCTTGTGGACTAATTATGGGATGCCCTTTCACCTTTACACAGCTCCGGAGGTAGGGGGCACAGAATAAACAATAATAATAATAAAAATATGTCACCCACAGGGTGAACCGTATCTTGCCAAAATGTGAAAATTCCGTTTTTCCGTCATGACGTCATCAAATGACGTCATAGCGTCAAACTGTTTACAGATCTGGGAAGCACTCATCAAGGGCATTCATATGAGGTATTACTCGATATGGTACCTACGATTTCAAAATTTGACCTTGGGGTCAATAATTTTCGACCTCCAGCGCTAACCATGAAGGTCAAGGCCGATCGCCACCAAAAACTAATCAGCTGAGCGCCGGACCATATACTAGATTCCCATGAAGTTTGGAGACGATCCGATCAAAGTTACTCAAAAAATTAGTGTTTCGTCGACCTCCATGATTGACCACAAAGTGACCTTGACCTTTGACCTTGACCTTCATAATTTTGTGTGCTAAAGGGTATCTCTAAAAGACTCTGATATGCGAACTTACAAGAGTTTCCAAAGGGAACTGTGCTCTACAGAGTGACCTAAACAATGCGAACTAAAGCAATACAATATACATGAAAAGTGCAGTTTTTTCGTCATAACGCCGTCAAATGACGTCACATTGTCAAACTAGTTATATGTTTGGAAAGCACTCAACAAGGGCTTCAATTTGAGGTACTACTCGATATGGTAACTGAAACTTGAAAATTTTACCTTTTGGTCAAAATTGAATGACCTTCAAAATGACCTTGAAGGTCAAGGCCGATCGCCACCAAAAACTAATCAGCTGAGCGCCGGACCATATACTAGATTCCCATGAAGTTTGGAGACGATCCGATCAAAGTTACTCAAAAAATAAGGGTTTCGTTGACCTCCATGATTGACTGCAAAGTGACCTTGACCTTTGACCTTGACCTTCAAAATTTTGTGTGCTGAAGGGTATCTCTATAGGACTCTGATATGCGAAGTTACAGGAGTTTCCAATAATAACTGTGGTCTACAGAGTGATCTAAACGTGAAAAAAAAATGATTAACCACAAACAAAAAAACAAAAAAATGAACATATGTCACCCACAGGGTGAACCGTATCTTGCCATTTGACCTTGACCTTAATAATTTCGTATGGTGAATAGTATGTCTTCATGACCAACGCACATGAAATATTGAAAGATTTTGATGAGAACTGAGGAAATAATTTTTTCATGAAAATTCCGTTTTTTCGTCATGACGTCATCAAATGACGTCATAGCGTCAAACTGTTTACAGATCTGGGAAGCACTCATCAAGGGCATTCATATGAGGTATTACTCGATATGGTACCTACGATTTCAAAATTTGACCTTGGGGTCAATAATTTTCGACCTCCAGCGCTAACCATGAAGGTCAAGGCCGATCGCCACCAAAAACTAATCAGCTGAGCGCCGGACCATATACTAGATTCCCATGAAGTTTGGAGACGATCCGATCAAAGTTACTCAAAAAATAAGGGTTTCGTTGACCTCCATGATTGACCGCAAAGTGACCTTGACCTTTGACCTTGACCTTCATAATTTTGTGTGCTAAAGGGTATCTCTAAAAGACTCTGATATGCGAACTTACAAGAGTTTCCAAAGGGAACTGTGCTCTACAGAGTGACCTAAACAATGCGAACTAAAGCAATACAATATACATGAAAAGTGCAGTTTTTTCGTCATAACGCCGTCAAATGACGTCACATTGTCAAACTAGTTATATGTTTGGAAAGCACTCAACAAGGGCTTCAATTTGAGGTACTACTCGATATGGTAACTGAAACTTGAAAATTTTACCTTTTGGTCAAAATTGAATGACCTTCAAAATGACCTTGAAGGTCAAGGCCGATCGACACCAAAAACTAATCAGCTGAGCGCCATACCACACCCTATATACCCACCAAGTTTGGAGATCATAAGATCAAAGTTACTCAAAAAATAAGGGTTTCGTTGACCTCCATGATTGACCGCAAAGTGACCTTGACCTTTGACCTTGACCTTCAAAATTTTGTGTGCTGAAGGGTATCTCTATAGGACTCTGATATGCGAAGTTACAGGAGTTTCCAATAATAACTGTGGTAAATATGGTAACTGAAACTTGAAAATTTTACCTTTTGGTCAAAATTGAATGACCTTCAAAATGACCTTGAAGGTCAAGGCCGATCGACACCAAAAACTAATCAGCTGAGCGCCATACCACACCCTATATACCCACCAAGTTTGGAGATCATAAGATCAAAGTTACTCAAAAAATAAGGGTTTCGTTGACCTCCATGATTGACCCAATTGAATGACCTTCAAAATGACCTTGAAGGTCAAGGCCGATCGACACCAAAAACTAATCAGCTGAGCGTCATACCACACCCTATATACCCACCAAGTTTGGAGATCACAAGATCAAAGTTACTCAAAAAATAAGGGTTTCGTTGACCTCCATGATTGACCGCAAAGTGACCTTGACCTTTGACCTTGACCTTCAAAATTTTGTGCGCTGAAGGGTATCTCTATAGGACTCTGATATGCGAAGTTACAGGAGTTTCCAATAATAACTGTGGTAAATATGGTAACTGAAACTTGAAAATTTTACCTTTTGGTCAAAATTGAATGACCTTCAAAATGACCTTGAAGGTCAAGGCCGATCGACACCAAAAACTAATCAGCTGAGCGCCATACCACACCCTATATACCCACCAAGGTTGGAGATCATAAGATCAAAGTTACTCAAAAAGTAAGGGTTTCGTTGACCTCCATGATTGACCCAATTGAATGACCTTCAAAATGACCTTGAAGGTCAAGGCCGATCGACACCAAAAACTAATCAGCTGAGCGCCATACCACACCCTATATACCCACCAAGTTTGGAGATCACAAGATCAAAGTTACTCAAAAAATAAGGGTTTCGTTGACCTCCATGATTGACCGCAAAGTGACCTTGACCTTTGACCTTGACCTTCAAAATTTTGTGTGCTGAAGGGTATCTCTATAGGACTCTGATATGCGAAGTTACAGGAGTTTCCAATAATAACTGTGGTCTACAGAGTGATCTAAACGTGAAAAAAAATGATTAACCACAAACAAAAAAACAAAAAAACAAACAAAAAAACAAACAAAAAAACAAACATACAAGCTGACTAATACATCTTGCAAAAACTTCGTTTTGGCAAGATAACAAACAAACAAACAAACATACAAGCTGACTAATACATCTTGCAAAAACTTCGTTTTGGCAAGATAACAAACAAATAAAACTCACCCACAGGGTGAACCGTATCTTGCCTTGACAAATTGACCGCAAAGTGACCTTGACCTTTGACCTTGACCTTCAAAATTTTGTGTGCTAAAGGGTATCTCTAAAAGACTCTGATATGCGAACTTACAAGAGTTTCCAAAGGGAACTGTGCTCTACAGAGTGACCTAAACAATGCGAACTAAAGCAATACAATATACATGAAAAGTGCAGTTTTTTCGTCATAACGCCGTCAAATGACGTCACATTGTCAAACTAGTTATATGTTTGGAAAGCACTCAACAAGGGCTTCAATTTGAGGTACTACTCGATATGGTAACTGAAACTTGAAAATTTTACCTTTTGGTCAAAATTGAATGACCTTCAAAATGACCTTGAAGGTCAAGGCCGATCGACACCAAAAACTAATCAACTGAGCGCCATACCACACCCTATATACCCACCAAGTTTGGAGATCATAAGATCAAAGTTACTCAAAAAATAAGGGTTTCGTAAT